>NC_048232.1:26427594-26522051 GCF_002007445.2 Ailuropoda melanoleuca
CCCCAGATTGATCTGTAGAGCTCTTTGTTAGACTAACTAGCCCTTTGTGATATGGATTGCAAATGCTGCATTTTTCCTAGATTGAATTTTGATTTTGTTTATGGTGGTTTTGCAGTATTTACTTTCCCTCCCTCCCTCCCTCCTTCCCTCCAGTCCCCTTTCCTCCCCTCCCCTCCCCTCTCCTCTCCTCTCCTTTCCTTTCCCAGGGTGTCCTAGAGTCTTCCTTTGGGAAGGCCGGACTTCTGCAGATTCTGTCTCATGCATCAGTGCCTGTCCAGGATGGTTTTTGTCTTGACAGCAATGAGAGGGGTCTATACAATTTCACTGGCATCATGGTTCTGCAACACTTACAGAGATTTGTCTGTATCTTACAGGCTGGGTGTACTCAGGGGCAAGATTCCTAAAGAGACTCTTGGGGTAGAGTACCAAAAATACCCACAAAAGTACTTTTGTTAGTGTATGGATGTTTAATTACTTAATTAAAAAGAGTGATAGGAACACCTTATCCCACCATGTTGCTGACATCACTCCCTATACTATGTAACAGTATCTTTTGAAGAGAAGTTTTAAATTTGATGAAGTCCAATTTACAAATATTTCCTTTATGGATCATGCTTTTGGAGTCATAGGTAAGTAATCTTTGCCTAATCCAAGGAAACAGATTTTCTCATTTGTTTTCTTTTACATGTTTTATTATTTTACATTTTAAATTTAGTTTATCTTTCATTTTGACTTAATTTTTATATATGGTATAGAGTATGGGTTGAAATTCATTGTTTTGCATACAGATATCCATCAAATTGACTTTGTACCTTTGTCAAAAATCAGGTGTCCACGAGTGACATTATTCCCGATCAACCATCATTAAAATGGTTTAGTAGGAAACTCCAAAATTCCATTCCTTTCCTGAAACAGTGAGTAAGCTAGAGAAAACTTTCAGAATCAACTTTTCTGGAAGTTTCAATGTAACAAAAACTTTATACAATGTACTGAAGGATACATAATAAAGAAGGAAGCTGATAAATTTCATTAAGAGAGTTCTGTGACATTTCAATTCACCTGCTTACCATTTCTTAATCTTCAGCTTGGTGGTGGCTATGAAAACAGCAGTCTGCATTCTTAGTTTAGTTTCCTGGTTCAGAGGGAGTAATATGGGCCCTATTCTCAAAGAGTTGTGTTATGTGTTTTGACTTGTTTGGTGACTCCCTGAAGAGTCAACTCAAGGGCTTGGCTTTCATTCATTTTCCTCAGAGCTTTATTGAATCAAATAGTCTGGGAAGCATTTGTCAAAACACTTAATAGCAAATATACTAGCTACAGCTGCCTGGGGCAAGAGATAACAGTCAGGGCAAACAGTAGATATACTGAAAAATCCTGGGGGAAAGACTGGGAAAGGGGATATGTAGGGATGTAAGAGCTATGGAAAGCTCTTGAGGTATACAGAAAGTCACACACATGCACAGGACTGGAGGCTTGCTCATAAAAGACCTGAGAAGATCCTGAACTTCCATCTCTGGCTGACCTTTAGGCTCCATAGAGGCAGGAAATGAAGAGTTAAATGCAGTTGGCTACGAACTAAAGGAGTGTCCAAGTGGAGCCAATCTGCAGAGATTGGGAGATGATGAGGATGAGGGTTTTGATTACTAAAATCACTTACAGAAGTCTCTGGCAAGTCACTAGCTGACCAATAAGCTTATATAACAGGGACTAAAGTGGCCACTAATGACAAAGAATATAGTCTTTACAAAATTAGTTTAAAAAAGTCACTAAAGAAGCCAATAAAATCCTCCAAAAACCTGCAACGCCAAATCATGGGGAGGGAGAAGGACCTGATTTCCAGTTACCACATTATAATATTCAAAGTGTCCATGTTCAAAAAAATTATGAAGCATGTAAAGAAACAAAATAGCGCTCATTATTAGGAAGAAAAATTAACAGCAAGTGTCCCCAGGGAAGCAGAAATCGTACTTACCAAAGACTTTATTTTTTTATTTATTTTTATTTTTATTTTTAAAGATTTTTTTATTTTTATGTGAGAGACAGCCAGCGAGAGAGGGAACACAGCAGGGGAGTGGGAGAGGAAGAAGCAGGCTCCCAGTGGAGGTGCCCGATGTGGGACTCGATCCCAGAACGTTGGGATCATGCCCTGAGCCGAAGGCAGATGCTTAACGACTGCGCTACCCAGGCGCCCCTTACCAAAGACTTTAAATCACCTTATACATGCTGAAAGAGATAAAGGAAATCATAGACAAAGAAGTAAAGATAACCAGGAGAAGTGTCTTACCAAGTAGACAGTATCAAACAGATAAAAACCATAAATAGGAATCAAATAAATGGAGCTAAAAAATTATAACAATTAAAATAAAAATTCCCTAGAGGGGCATAACAATAGATTTGATCAGGCAGAAGAAAGGATCAGTGAACTTGAAGATGGGTCAGTTGAGATTATCCAGTCTGGAGAGCAGGAAAAAAAAAAATGAAGAAAAGGAATC
Organism: Ailuropoda melanoleuca; assembly: GCF_002007445.2. Classification (NCBI taxonomy): domain Eukaryota; kingdom Metazoa; phylum Chordata; class Mammalia; order Carnivora; family Ursidae; genus Ailuropoda; species Ailuropoda melanoleuca. Next base: position 26,430,087 of record NC_048232.1, read on the forward strand.
AGAATCTGACTGCTTTGTGGAAACTTACCTTGCTTGCCAACCTACACATAACAGAAATCCAAAAAGGAGAGGAGAGAGAGAAAGGGGCACAAAGATGATGTGAAGAAATAATGAGTGAAAATTTCCTCAAACTGGTAAAAGATATGAATCTATGCATCCAAGAAGGTCAACAAACTTTGGATAGGATAAACTCAAAGAGACTCACACCAGGACACATTACAATTAAACCAACAAAGCCCAAGAGAGTCTTGAAAGCACCAAGAAAAAAGTGACTTCTTGTATAGATGGAATCCTCAATCAGGTTAACAGCTAATTTCTTACCAGAAACCAAGGAGACCCAGAGGTAGTGGATGATTAATTTGAAGAGTTGAAAGAAAAACCTGTCAAACAAGAATACTATATCTGTCAAAACTGTCCTTCAAAAATGAAGGAGAAATAGTACTTTCCTAGATAAACAGAAGCTCAGGTAGTCACCTGTAGACCTGCCCGACAAGAAATGCTAAGGGGAAACGTAAGGCTTAAATGGAAAGATACCAGACATAATTCAGAGCCATATGAAGAAATAAAGAACACCAATATAGTTTAACTACATGGGCAATAGAAAAGCCAGTGTTGTTATATTTTTTGTTTGTAATTCTGATTTTATTTTATATATGATTTGAGACAAATGCAAAAAAAATAATTAGAAATCTATGTCATGGGCACACAGTATTTAAAGATATAATTTGTGACAATTACAATTATATAGGGGACAAAACTATATAAAAGCAGAGATTGAAGCTACTCTTCTACTATTGAAGCTAAACTGGTGTTAATTCAGACTAGATTGGTATATTTTTAAGATGTTAATTTTAAACTTCTGGAGAACCACTAAGAAAACAACTAAAAGGTATACAGAAAAGTAAGTTAAATACAGTAAAAATTGTATCCTAGATAAAATAAACACAAAAGAAGGCAGTAATGGAGGAGTTGAAAAACAGATATGACATATAAAACAAATACCAAAATGGCAGAAGTAAGTACTTTATCGGTAATTGCTTTAAATGAAAATTAAAAGGCAGAGATGGCAGAATGAATTAAGAAACAAGATCCAACCGATGCTGTGTACCAACCTCCTACGTATTCTGCCCTGCAAACTGGAGTGCCTTGACTCAGGAAGTCCTCGTGCTTCTGTCTGACTCTCCTTTCTGGAACTTCAGCTGGCAACTCTCAGGGCAGTAAGCTGGGAAAAACTTAGGGCTCCCTTCATTTCTTTCCCATCTCTCAGAGCTCACTTCTTTTTTCCTTTAGGTCTGAAATCATAAAAACTATTTTTTTCATTGTTTTTGTTTTTCCCCATACAGTTTTCTGGTATTTTAGTTATTCTAAGTGGGAGAACAAGTCCTATCCCCGTTATTCCATCTTGTCTGCAAGCAGAAGCCATTATTAATTGAAATTTATTCATTTATAAAATTCACATAATTGGTTAGGGTTATAATTTTTTTACCTATTAAATTTGAATTTTATTAGGAAACTTGGATTTTTACCAATTACTCTATAAACAAGACTAATATTGATAACCTTATAATTGTTCAAGACAAAAGTATTTCTTTGGCCTTAAAAAAATCATTTTAATGGTGAGAAATATGTTAATTGAAAAGGCATTGCCGTCTTTTTTTAGTATTGTATAAAACACAGTGCTTTAACTGATCTTAATGAATAAAGTCATTTTTTTGTCATTTTTTCTCTCTCTTTTGTTAAAGTAGGCTCCATGCCTAGCATGGAGCCCAACGCAGGGCTTAAACTCACAATCCTGAGATCAAGACCTGAGCTGAGATAAAGGATTGGATGCTTAACTGATTGAGCCACCCAGGTGCCCCTGTCTTTTTTCTCCTTAAGAGTAAGAGGGAAAAAATTAATTTGGATGTCTTGATAAGTATTCATTGCCAGTAAGCTATTTCTCGTGTCTCAAGAAAATACCTATTGTGTGTACGTGGCCATTATGGACTTCTAACCTATATTAACAAGAGCAGTTACAGTTGGAAGGAAAGAAAGCTTCATCAGGCATTCTAATTACTGACCTGGAAACAGTACAGCTGGAACTGTGGTTCTAAGTTCATTTTAAAAAATAAAATGCTTTGCTCTAAAAGCATTAATTTCAGTAGCAGGAAACTCCCAAATTTGGACATTTTATATGTATTTTTAGGTTTAATGAAAATAATTTTGTGCATCTATGTCTGTGCTTGACCTCTCCCCCTGAGAGTTGCTTTAGATAAAGTACTTACTTCTGCTCATTTAAATGAAAGGAGGCTTTAGCCTTCAGTGATGGAAAAGTAGAAATTCGATGGCTCACTAACGTTGATATGAAAAAAGAATACAAAAAAAAGTCATATCTTTTTTTTTCAATTCCTCCAAAACTGTTTTTTTTTCCAGTATAAGTTACAGTTAGGATGCATAACAAGATTATATACACTCTAGATGTGGTACCAGAAAAAAATAATTCTTCATACATTATAAAGTAATAATACTTGGTCCTGTATCAATAAGCCATAGTATATTTTTGACATAATATTTATTATGATGTATATTTCTTGACATAAATATTAAACTATGAAGAGTTTATGGTGTGATTAAAAAATGATTTACATAATTAGTCTTTGATACGAAAATTTTAGAAATGAATTTAATAGAATATTTGCTAATAAGAGTTGTAATGTAGTATATCCCTGCCAAGTGGTATTTTGTGGTTTTTGGTAGCTTTGGGGCACACAGTAAGGCTGGATATTGGTCAATAGATCAGAATCCATAATGTCAATATATGGATAAATTGAAGCTATTATTCCAGTTTTGGTTGGGTAGTTTTAGAATGGTGCATGGATGAATGAGTGAATGAATTTTGAGCCAAATCAGACGTGTAACAGGAGAATAGCAGATTGTTTCATTTAAGAGTGTCCTAGTATATCTCTTCCCCCAACCTTCTTTCTTCCTCCTAGCCAGAAGGAAAGAGAATTAGACTTAAAAGGACACATATTCTTCTGGGCAGAGAAGGCAAGTCAGCTACAGAATGCATCTGGTGGGTTAATTGTGTTGTGTCACCTTACAAAAATTATCAACATGACCAAAACAAAAGCAAATTTTTGATAATAAAAAAAATTCTGTGTGAAAACAAATTCTGTTTTTCTCTGCTGTTAAAACAGGCGGTTCTCCTTCTGTGGACTAGAAATCTTATTGTGTTGTTTAAAAATTATTTATTTATTTATTTATTTATTTGAGAGAGAGAGATGAGAGAGAGAGAGAGAGCATGATGAGGAGAGAAGCAGAGGGGGAGGGAGAGAGAATCTGAAGCAGACTCTGAACTGAGTGCAGGGCTCCATCTCATGACTGAGAGGTCATGACCTGAGCTGAAAACCAGGAGTTGGATACTTAACCAACTGAGCCACCCGGGCACCCCAAGAAACCTTATACTTAATATTTCCCTGAAAATACAATGACAAAATTAGGGCTGTCATTAGGCTCTCCAGTAACAGCTTCACAGAGATTTCTGGAAGTTCATTAAAATGATAATTTTTCTCATGTGCCCAATAGAGTTAAGAGCAATATAGACCTGTCCAAATATACATTCTGAGGGAATAAAACATTTGTTACTGTGTGGAGGAAACATAGGTGAGACTTTATTTTGGGAGTTAGGGGGAGATGGCTTAATACCTCTTTCAGATGCTGTTGCCCTAATGTACTCTGAGATTGTAGGATCCTGTTATATGGTAAAAAAATATATTACATAATACTATAAAATGATAATTTAGTGCCCATATAACCTCACTGTTGTTTCTATCCAAAAACATCTTCTAATTCCTCTTCAAGCTTATTTCTATTTTTTAGCCAAGTGATTTTTTTTCTTAAAGTCCAAATTAAAAACAGAAAGTTGGCCTGATTTATTTGCCTGCATATGTATCTAGAATTTGATATCCTTTAATTTTCTCATCCTCTAGCTCCAATCCATTGGCATGTCCTGTGGGCTACTCTGCAGAGGATAGCCCGGATGTGTGTGCTTCGCATCATCCCTACTGCTTATGCCCTAGCTCAAGCCACCATCATCTTCTTACTCCTCTCCTCACTTCCAATATTGATTTCCCCTCTCCACTTAACCACGATAGTCTACTAGGACTGCCATAACATAATACCTCAGACCAGGCAGCTTTGACAACAGAAATTTAATTTCTCATCGTTCTGAAGCCCAAGATCAAGATGCCATCAGGATTGGTTTCTGATGAGAGCTCTCTTCCTGACTTGTAGATGGCTGCCTTCTCACTCCATCCTCACATTGTGGAGAGAGAGAGAGACATCTCTGGTGTTTTTCCCTCTTCTTATAAAGACAACAGACCTATCAGATGAGGGCCCCACCCTCATGACCTCATTTAATTTAACCCTAATTACAGGGCCCTATCTCCAAATATTGTCACTTTGAGGGTTAGGGCTTCAATATATGAATTTGAGGGGGAAACACAATTCAGTCCATAACAGTTAGATGAATCTTTAAAAAGTTAAAATCAGATCATGTTTCTCCCTGTTTAAAACTCCCCGATGGCTTCTGATCACTTTGAAAATAAAATCTAAACTCCTTACCTTGACTTTCAAAACTATGTAATCAGGTCCCTGTCTACCCTTCTTACCCAGGGCCACTTTGCACCACTCCAGGAGTCATGGTTCCTACACAAGAAAATCATTTATGCAGAGACCCTCGTCTGTACTCCTTTCAGTACATCTTAATGTATCTCATCAGGCATCCTCCCTGTTTGGTCACCTGCAGAGGTGGATGGACCCTCCTCACTCAAAGTTCAGTTCACATGTCCAGACAGATGATGCCACACACATCCTAAGAAGGATCTGAGATTTACCTGAGATCTTTGAGGGGAGCAGAGCAGGCTTCCCAAGCAGGTCTGAAGTGGCTTTCAAGAGCAAAGAAAGGACATTGGCCTGGGTTTGTTTGTTTGTTTGTTGTTGTTTTTAATACATAAGGGTAGGGCTGCTGTGGCTAGGAAAGGGGCATGCCTTGTTTGAATCTCCTGCCGGCATCAAAGGAGGGAGTGCGCAGCTTTTCTTATCAGCTTGTCCAGGTATAGAACACAAGGGAAGAAGGTGGAATGAGGCCCTCAGCAATCAAATATCAGAAATCAGTCAGAATTCTACCCCTCTAGCTTCTTCTTCTTCAAGAGGTTTTGACTCTTTTTGGCCCTTTGCTCTTGCATATAATTTTAAGGATCATGTCAAATCCCATAAAAAGCCCTGAGAGATTTTGATCAGAATTGCATTGAATCTATGAATGAATTTGGAGAATCACTGACATCTTTAGGTTATTGAGCCTTTCCATCCAAGAACGCTGTGTAAATAAGTTTTTCCAGTCAAGGTTTTTGTAATAATTAGTCATATGTACGATACAGTTTTTGTTGCTTTTGTAAAATTGTTTTATATGAAATTACATTCCCAACTGAATTATACCTTATCAGGTAAGATAATACTCCTTATCAGGTTAAGGACGGTCCCTTGTATTCCTAGTTTGCTCAGAATTTTTATCAAGGATAGGTGTGAACTTATCAAAACTGTTTTTTGCCTATTACCATACCTTATACTTTTTTGTTGAAAGCCAGACATCATGTACTGAGTAAAAGGAACTCTGGTAAATAGTCCTTTAGTAATGTAGTGATAAAGTGTAGGAGGGAAAGTGTCCTAGAGTCCTGTGATTAGGTCTCACTGTTTTAGTAAGCTCGCGACCCTAGGCTGTGAAATTCACAAGTAGTTCTGAGATTTCCCTTCCCACCTTAGAAGGGACAGGCTGATTTGAGAAGTCTGGAGTTGTATATTTCGCATCCCCTACATGGAATTATAAAGGGGGCGCTCAATTTGGATTTTTCTCTTGTCTCACATAGGAAAACTAGAGCCAGGTGGAGTTGAGTAGTTCCCTTTCCCCAGTTGGTAGTCTCAGATAAAATCCCCAAAAGGTTAGCCTTTGGTAAAGTAGTTTCTTTTGAGGACAGGCCTTATTATGAAAAACAGAATGCTCTGGTGTATCTCAAAATGATTATTTTTCCCTTCTCCCTGTCAGAAACAAGAGGGCTTTTTTTGTTTGTTTTTTGTGTTTTGTTTTTTTGTTGTTGTTTTTCTCTGATATTCAGTATGTGAGCTTGGTAAGGCTTCTGGAGGTAAAAAATCACCAAGGTGTGGGGCCCCCTTCGATGACTGGGTCCCTCTGGGGTTTTAAATTCTCAGACTTGTCCACACGGGGCCTCCAGCAATTCATCAATTATAGTTTAGATTTTTTTCTAACCTGGTACTGGTTCTTGTGGCTGTTTCTGCTCCAGGAAGTTGTAATTTTCTAAATTCGCCTATCTTTCTCTTCAGTTTTTGGGAACAGCAGTTTGGTGTGACCTCACTTTTCAGACAGATCTAAGAAGAGTTGTTGATTTTTTAGTTTGTCTATCTTTCACTTGTCATTAGATTAAGGAACTGACTTTCAAGTGCCTTATATGACAGACTGGAAAACAGAAGCTGTTTTTGTATTTTGATGCCACTTTTTAGTTTGCTCAAACTTTAGAATTATTATACAAGATTTACCTTTAGAGTGACTCTCTTTTGTCCCTAATGATACTTACTGGCCTAGTGTATTTTGTCTAATGTTAGTATAGCCACCTCGGGTTTCTTTCTTTTTTAAAAAAATAATTAGTTTTTTTTTTTGAATGGTATTATACTGGGATATCATTTTCCATTCTTTATTGTCAATATTCCTGTGTCCCTGTATTTTAAGTATGTCACCTGTAGACAGCTGTATTTTTCCAATTTTGTTATCTGTTTATTAACCAATGAGTTTAGTTAGTCCATAGACATGTATTGTGATTATTTATATATTTAAACTTGTTTCTGTTATTTTGTTTTTATATTTCTTCTGCTGTTTTTACTTTTCCCCTTTAAAAATGGAATATTTGTTCTTTGTTTTAAAATTTAATTTGCTTTAATTCACTCTGGCATTTACATACTATTTCTATTCTTTGAGTGGTTATTACTCTTACAGTTTTATCACATATATTTAATTTTCCAAAACCTAAACTTTCCCAAACTACACAAAACACTTGAACTTTGTTTATTCTTCTCTAACTTATACTCTTGTTACCCAGCATTTTAGGTCTGATTCTTATTTAATCCTACAAATTAACTCTTAACCATTTTAGATAGCTGGTATTTATTTATAAAGCATGTTTACTATTTTACTTATTCTGTGTTACTGCTTGCATTTAAGAAATGCTATAATTCCCCATCTTTCATAGTATAGACCTCTCAATAGAATTCTATCAGTGTTTGACTCTCTGAAAGTATCTCTATTTTACCTTAATTCTGAAAGGATCATTTCACTTAATTCTGGAGTATTATGATTATATTCTCTCAGCATTTTGAAGACATCCCATGGTATTCTAGTATCTGGTGTTACTACTGAAAAATTTGTTAGTCATATTGCCAATCCTTACTGATTGATTTGTTTTTCCCTCTAGTTTCTGTCTTTCCATTTGTTTTAGATGTTTTGTAGTCCATTATAACAGGTTTATGCATGAATTTTTCTTAAATATGTTCTCTTTCGGAATATATTGTGTTTCTCAAATCTGTGGATTCATGTATTTTTATCAATTTGGAAAATTCTCAACAACTTCTAGCCAAATAGTCTCTCTTTGATATCCTTGTATGCCCCTTCCTCCTATTGAGATTGCTTAGATATACAGTGGACGTTCTCATTTCCATACTCCATATCTCTTAATTTCTATGGCAGAACTAGCCATTTGTTCCATTTTCTAGCTTCCCTTGCTATTAAGTTGGTCTGAGTTCTGGCCAATGAGTTTAGATAAAGCAGTGTAATAAGCCATTCCTGTACATAAAAATTTCCCCTATAAAAACTAAAAAACAAATATTGGCAAATTGAATTCAATAATAAATAAAGAGTATAATACAATAAGTGACTATAATGCACTATGGCTGAATGGTATTTATACCAGAAATGCAAGGTTGATTTTACATTTAAAAATCAGAGTAAAGAAGAAAAAAAGTATGATCATCTCAATAGATACAACAAGCTACATCTAACACCATCCTTAGGTGAAATATTGAATGTTTATCCCCAAATTATAGAGCAAATCAAGAATGTATACTATTGAAGTTTCTATAAAACATCACCCTGAAAGTCCTATCCAGTGTAATTAGGCAAGATAATAAAATTTTGAAAACCCTGGAGACAAACTAGTTAAAGAAGTAGAATCTTAATAAGCTGCCCAAATTTGAGAAGAATTTTTATCAAAAAACACCCTGATTTGCCCAGGTACACAGCATCATAGGCAGAGGCTTACAGAAGAAGCAAGGACATTACAGATAGGCATCACAATAATCAGTTGCATTTCCATACACTAACAATGAACAATCCGAAAGGAAATTAAGAAAATTCCATTTATAATAACATCAAAAAGAATAAAATATTTAAGGAAAAACCTAACCAAGGAAGTAAAAGACTTGTACACTGAAAACTATAAAATGTTGCTGAAAGAAATTAAAGACCACAAGTAAGTGGAAAACATCCCGTGTTCATGGAGTTGAAGATTTCATACTGCTAAGATGTCAGTACTACTCAGAGAAATCTACAGCTTCAATTCAAACCCTGTCAAAATCCCAATGATGTTGGGTTTTGAGGGGGAGTTGTTTTTGTTTGTTTGTTTTTGTTTTTTTGCAGAAATTGAACATCTATTCTAAACTTTCATAGGGAATCTCAAGTGACCCTGAATAGCTAAAGCATCCTGAAAGAGAACAAAATTGAAGGACTTACACTCCCTGATTTCAAAACTTAATGCAAAACTACATCATCAAAATGGTGAATGCAGACAGACATATACAGCAATGGAATGGAATAGAGTCTGAAAATAAACACTCACATATATGGTCAATGTATTTTTGACAAGAGTGCCATGACAAGTGGATGGGGGAAAGAGAGTCTTTTCAGCAAATGTTGGGAAAACTGGATATCCACATACAAAAAAAAAATAAAATAAAAAAGTTGGACCCTTACCATATACCATTTACAACCATTAACTCAAGGCAAATAAAAACCTAATGTAAGACTAAAACTGTAAAACTGAGAAGAAACGTAGAAGAAAACCTTCATGACATTAGATTTGCCAATGATTTCTTGGAAATGACAACCAAAGCATAGGCAGCAACAACAACAACCCAGATAAATTGGACTTCATCAAAATTAAAAAAAAAAACTTTTATGCATCGTAGGACAGTATCAAAAATGCATCCTACAGAATGTGGAAAAAATATTTGCAAACCATGTATCTGATAAAGGTTTCATATGCAGAACATATAAAGAACTGCTTCAACTGAACAACAACAAAAGCCAGTTAAGAAATGGGCAAAGCACTGGAATGTACATTTCTCCAAAGAAGTTATGCAAATTTTCAATAGGCAGATAAAAAGATGTGCAACATCGCTAGTCACTAAGGAAATGCAAAAAAAACCCTCAAGGAGCTACTACTTCAAACCCATTAGGATGGCTGTTATATTTCTTAAAAATGGAAAACAACATGTATTTGTAAGGATGTGGAGAAACTGGGTACAATGGTACAATGCTGGTGGGAATGTAAAATGGAATAGCACTATGGAAAACAGTTTAGTGGTTTCTAAGAAAGTAAATATAAGATGATTTTTTTTAAGTTTTTTTTTAAGATTTTATTTATTTATTCGACAGAGATAGAGACAGCCTGCGAGAGAGGGAACACAAGCAGGGGGAGTGGGAGAGGAAGAAGCAGGCTCACAGCGGAGGAGCCCGATGCGGGGCTCGATCCCATAACGCCGGGATCGCGCCCTGAGCCGAAGGAGACGCTTAACCGCTGTGCCACCCAGGCGCCCCTGATTATGCCATATGATGAGCAATTCCATTCCTTGGTATATACTCAAAAGAAATGAAAACAGGGACTTTAAACAGGTATTTGTATACCAATGGTTACAAAAACATTATTCACAATAGCCAGAAGGTCAAAACAATCCAGGTGTCCATGAATAGTTGAATGGATAAACCAAAAGTGATACATGCAGTGGAATATTACTCCATCTTAAAAGGAAAGACATTCTGATGTATGCTACAGGCATTATGCTAAGTAACATAAACCTGACACAGAAAGTCAAATATTGTATGTTTCTACCTATTGGAGTTGCCTAAAATAGGCAAATTCATAGAGACAGAAAGACTAGAGGTAACCAGATGCTGGCTAAAATTAAAGATTGGCATTACCAAGAGTTGACAAGAGTGTAGAATAACTAAAACTCTCATCTATTTTTGGTGTTGGGAATATAAAATGATATGGCCACTTTGGAAATCTAGTTTACCAAACTAACTAAGGCCAAATATATGCTTAATCTATGACCCAGCTTCTACTCTATTTTTGTAGGATATAGAGAGCTAGAAATATCTCTACACTCACCATTTCAGCACATCAACAAGAAACTCAACACATTTCAAGTTCACAACTTCTTTGAACTCATTAGAGAGCTGAGATTGAAGGGCAACCAACTAGCCCCAAATCTAGAGGGGCAAGTGCATGTAGGGAGAGACAAGATGTGAGCACTTGCCTATTTGAGAAACATGCATCCAAACAGTAAGAACAATTTAACCAGAATCCTTAAAGAGTTGGTGGCGGCCAAGTGTGAGCTGGGGAGAGAATTTGGGCGTGCAGATACAAGGGAAAATTACATCCATTTCTGTACTTTTCTTCGCAAACCTCATCAGGTGTTCACAGAAACGATACGTGAGAGTTCTGAGAGTGAGTCCTTCCTTGCGCCAGCCTGGAGTGTGGGAATAGCAGCCAATGTGGGAATGGTTTAAAACCCTATCAAGATCCTTTCCGGCTTAAACAGAACCTTAAACTACAGAGGAAAGGAAAACAAATATTCACTCTTGGGGCATTGATGAAACTTTGTTTCTGTTGGGGAAAGGGAAAAGAAAAAACATCTCCCCATTGAGGGAGGGCAGCGGTACATGCTGGGCCCAAAACTATACGCTGTGGGGACAGAGAAGCACTGAGGGGACCCTATCCCTTGACCCAGAGATATAGTGCATGCCTAAGACGGAAGCTTAATCAGAGCAAGCGAAAATGCTTCCCCTTATACCTCTGCCACATGGCTAAAGAGTATCAAGTTACAAGTAATAGTGAAATATTGCTGGGAGAATTGTAAGAATATGGAGCAAGAGGTGCAGCCTAAAAGGGTAGCTTAGAGTTGGAGGAAGAGCAGACATTGGCAATTGATCCCCAACCTAAAAACCAAGTATTTATGAAAGAATTTGAAGGCTATGGTGCACAACAAACCCTAAATCCAGCTCACTTGCTGACCAGATTGACTCGAAGCCCCACACTAAAGGACTAGAGGAAGGAAAGGGAATGTCCAATTCCAGGCATAAGAACAATTTACCTGAGTCATTACTAATGTAAGAAGAAAAACTACAAAGCATGTGGATAAACAAGAAGTAAAAAACAACACACCGTCAATAAACAAAGCAAACAACATACAAGATTCAGATATGACACAGACGTTGGAACTGTCAGGTAATTTAAAATAACTGTAATTGGAGTGAGTCCAAGATGGCGGAGGAGTAGGAGACCCTTTGTTCGTCTGGTCCCGGGAATTCAGCTAGATAGTTATCAAATCGTTCCGAACACCTGTAAACTCAACCAGAGATCTAAGAAAAGAATAGCTGCAACTCTACAAATAGAAAAGCCACCCCCTTCTGCAAGGTAAGAGGTGCGGAAGGGAATCTGAAGCGATAGATGGGAAAATAGATTGCAGGGGGAGGGAGCCCCTGCAAGCCGGCTACCAGAAAGTGAAAAAGCAGCAGAGCACAAAATTGGAACTTCTAGAAGTCTGCTCTGGTGAGGGACATCCCTGCCTGAAAGGCGCTCAGGTGGTGAAGCAGGGTGGAATCCTAGGTGGGACTGTGTGGTCTCAGGATCCCTGGGGTCATAGGAAGACCAGGGGTGCCAGAGTACGGTAGAGTTCCCAGGCATCAGAGCAGGGAAGCCAGCTGCAAACACTGACTCCAGGAGTGGGCTTTCAGCTTGGTTGCCACATACATCCTCCCTGGGGAGGAGTGGCATGGGTGTGTGCTGCAGGAGTTTGCAGGGTTTGGAGACTCGAAGCAGGGTCTGAGATAGAAACGCAAGAGTCACAGGCTGGGTGAGCATGGAGTGCGGGATGGAGACCAGGGAGACAGGAGTGATTGACTTTTTTTCCCTGAGGGCATACTAGAGAAAGGGCCCCCAAGCTTTCAGCTCCAAGGCTGGAGATTGGCAGGCTACTGTTTTCATTTTCATCCTCTAAAGCATCTTGGAAAGCAAAACGCGACAGGAAGCAATCTGGAGGCCCTTACTTAGCCTGGCCCCCTGGCAAGGGCAGTGCATACCGCTGGGGCAAAGACCCCTGAGAATCAGTGCAAGAGGGCCCTCAGCAAGAACATCCAGCTAAGACCAAGTTTAGTGGTCATAGAGAACTGCAAACTCCAGTGCTGGGGGATTACAGCACATAGAGTTCATGGTCATTTCCCCACGATTCTTTAGTCTTTAAATTTTAATTTTCTTCTCTTTCCTTTTTCAATAAACTTCTTATTAACTCTTTTAAAAATTTTTTTAATTTTCATTTTTGTAAGTATATCTGCCCTTTCATTGTATTTAATTTTATTTTTGTATATATAAAAGTTTTTCTTTCTCTACAATTTTGGGATGCAGCTTCTTCTAACAAACTGACCAAAATACACTCAGGATATAGTGGATTGCTTTGTACTCATCACCTGTCTGTTTATATTCCTTCTTTTTTTTTTAATTTTCATTTTAACAGTTACATGTATCCTTTCATCATATTTAATTTTATTTTGTACATATATAAGTTTTTCTTTCTTTACATTTTGGGATCTAGTTTTCTAACAGACCAAAATACAGGATCTAGTGTATTGCTCTGTTCTGTTCACCTGTCTGATGATATTCTTCCTCTTTTTTCTTATATTTTTTTCTGGTTTCAGGTCTCTTCGGATTTGTTTAGTGTATATGTCTCTGGGGTTGTTATTGCCGTTTTCATATTTTGCTCTCTCATTCATCTATTCTTTTCTGGACAGAATGACAGATGGAAAAACTCACCTCAAAAAAGAGAACAAGATGCAGTACTGACTGCCAGGGACCTAATCAGTATGGATTTGAGAGTCAGAACTAGAGTTCAGAATAATGATTATAAATTATTATTATATTATAATAATGATTATACCAACACACTCTGTACACACGCACCTGTGGGGTTTCATATTCAAACTGCTGAAAACCAAAGACAAAGAAAAAATTCTTAAAGGCACCTGGAGAAAAGGGATGCATTAGGATAGAGGACCAATGCCGTGAATCACAGGACTTCTCATCAGAAACCACTCAAGCTGGAAGACAATGGAATGACATCTTTAAAATGCTCAAAGAAAAAAAACCTGTTAACTCAAAATAATACACCTGCTAAGATACTTTCAAAAATATAACTCCTTCAAAGTCATTAAAATTGATAAACCTGGAAACCATGAAAAAAAGGATAGAAGATGCTAATCACCAATATCAGGAATGAGAGAAAGGGCAATAGAATCCCAGTGAGGGAATTCTACCAACAAGTCTATGCCCACAATTTTGACGGCTCCTTGAAAGACACTAACAAAATTTACTGAAGAAGCAATTGATAACCTGAATATCCTATCAAAGAAGTTGAATTCATAGTTTAAAACCCTCCAGAAAAAAGACTCCAGTCTAAGTGATTTAGCTGGTGAAATCTTTAAACATTTAAGAAATAAAACACTTTCCTATTCATTATATGAGGCCAGCATTACCCTGATACCAAAACCAAAGCTGCTACAAGTAAACTATAGACCAGTATCTCTCATAAACAGACATGTAAAACCACTCAACAACAACAAAAAAATACAGCATGTCCAATTGGAGTTTGTCTTGGGAATGCAAGGTTGGTGCAACATTTAAAAAATCAGGATAATTTATTGTATTAACAGACTGAAGAAAGAAACCAGATGATCATCTCAGTAGATGCAGAAAAAGCACTTGTCAAAACCAGGAATTGCATGGAATTTCCTTAACCTGATGAAGGGTATCTACAGAGGCTAAATAGCATACTTAATAGTCAGAGACTAAATGCTTTTCCCATAAGACCTGACATGAGGCAAGGATATCCCCTCTCACCATTAACTGGAAGTTCTCGCCAGTACAATAAAGCAAGAAAAAGAAATAAAAGGCTTACAGATTAAAAAAGCAGTAATAAATCTCTATTCACAGATAACACAGTCGTCTATAAGCAAAATACAAAAAAAAAATCTACAAAAAATACTCCTAAATTAGTGAGTTTACCAGGAACACAGGATACAAGGTTGGCATGTAAAAGTTAACTGTATTTCTCTATCCTAGCAATTGGAATAAAAATGTGCAGGGTGTATATGATGAAAACTACAAACACTGATGAAAGAAACCCAAGAGAGACATAAACAAATGGAGATATGTACCTAGTTCATGGATTAGGAGTCTCACCATGTTACAAAGTCAGTTCTTCCCAGATTGATTGATAGATCCAATACAATCCCATTAGGAATTTTGGGGTTTTTTAAAGATTTTAACAAGCTGACAGGCAAATAAATGGGAGGAGTGAAAACAGTTCTGAAATCAAAGAAAAACTATCATTAAGACAGTGTTGTATTGGTGAAAGGATAGGCAAATAGATTGATGGAACAGAATGGAGAGCCTGGTATAGACCCATCTTTGAAAAAGATGAAAAAGCAGTTAAAGAAAGGATAGTCTTTTCAACAAATGGTGCTCAAAAAATTGGATGTCCATATAAAAAAAGAAAGCCCATAATTCACACCTCAGATGAAAATTAATTCAGAATGGATCATCAACCTAAAGGTAAAACATACAAGTATAAAAGTTCTTAAATAAAGTGTATAAGAAAATCTTTGCGACTTTGAGTTAGGAAAAGAGTTCTTAGGACAACAAAAACATGATCCACAGGAAAATGGGATCAGTCAGCTTTATCAAAATTGAAAACTACGGTATTAAGAGGAAGAAAAGACAAGCCACAGACTGGGAGAAATGTTTGCAAATCACAAATCTGACAGATAAATAGAATCCAGAATATAAGAAGAACCCTCAAAACTCAACAATAAGAAAACAACTCAAAAAACAAATTGGCAAAAGATGTGAATGCACGTTTCATCAAAGAAGGTATACATTTGCCAGATAAGCTCAGCATTCTCAGTCTCTAGGGAAATGCAAGCTTAAAAACATCTTGATATCACTACTCACTAATTAGGATGGTTGATTTCTTAGGCTGTCATGTGGTCAGTTCTTCAGCAGCTGGAGGCGTAGGGAAAGGACACCTGCGAGGAGATCTGGCGGTTGGCGGCTGATGTCCAGCGGGCGCAGCTCGCCGAGGCCACGCAGAGGTTGTCAGAGCAGAGCTGCATTGAGGTTGCGAATAAGTTGATTGCTCAGAAACAGCTAGAAGTAGTTCACACATGTGATGGGAAGGAATACATTACTCCAGCCCAAATTAGTAAAGTAATGAGAAATAAGCTCTATGTCTGAGGTGGTCGAGTAAACGTTGTTCATCTACAACAGGTGATCAACGTAGATCTGACTCACAGTGAAAATACAACTGGTGACACTGTTTAATCAGAAAAGCATGTTCAGCTAGCGCTGATAGATGATAGATGAGGACTGTTTGGATCGGTTAGTAGAAGAGGTAAATGATAAATTGCAAGAAAGTGGTCAGGTCACCACATCAGAACTGTGTAAAATCTGTGATCTTCCTGGAAGCTTTCTGACACAGGCACTAACTCAGTGACTAGGTAGAATTATTAATGGACCCATCGATCTTAATAACAGAGCGGTAATATTTACTGAAGCTTTTGTAGCCTGACATAAAGCACACATCCATGGACTGTTCAGTGCTTTTACCCGGCTACAGCAGTGAATTCTCTGATTTCAAAATATGGATGTCAAGAGAAGCTGCTCTACTCTGTGCTTGAGGAACTTGTTAATAGTGGACGTTTACGAGGCAGTGTGGTTGGCGAGAGACAGGACACGGCGCTATTTTGTCCCTGACATTTACTCCAGACAGAGAGTACTTGGGTGGAGTCCTTTTGCAGGCAGAGTGGCCATCAAGAATTTGATGCTTTGTTCAAACTTGGATTCCCAAGTGCTGTGAGCTACATAAAGAAAAGATCAAAGACTACACAACTCTGGTTTTTTGAAAGCAGCTTGTGTTGGTCAAGGACCTGCGGATCGTGTGGAAGCCTCAGGACAGGAAGCCATCAGCTCTGGAACATGGTTAATGTCGCACCTCTGTTGCCCAGTTCTTTATCAATTGAGATGCAGCGTCGCTTCCACAGGTAATGAGAGCATTCAGCAAGCTGACTTTAGCGCTAGTCTTTAGCGACACTGTTGCAGTCAGCGGAAAACTTATCAATAACTGCACAGAACTGTTCAGTGACTTGATGCACCAAAAAACTGAAAAGGATATGAAAAATAATCCTGTTCATTTAATCACTGAAGAAGATCTGGAACAGGTTTCCATTTTAGAAAGCATTAATATAAGTAAAAAGGATGAAAAAGAACGAGGGAGAAAAGCAACAGAGGGCAGTGGAAGTGTGGGAGGAGATGGTGGGGGCAATGGCAGAGAGTACAAAACTTAAAACATCTAGAAGAAAGGAAGAAAAGATAAAGACAGTGATGATGAGTCATCTCACACTGGTAAGAAGAAACCAGAGATCACTTTTATGTTCCAGGATAAGATTGAAGATTTTTTTTAAGAAAACACATACAAGATGCCCTTAAGTTTATTTCTGAACTTGCTGCTTACTTAATAAAAGCTCTTAATAAAATGCATCTCAAGGTGGTATGTTCAGTGTTCATGACTTCAACTGCTTCTACCTCTGGAACTGGTAGAAAGCACACGATCAAGGACTTTCTAGAAGGTCCTGCTCTTATTCTGCACCTCACACTGAGTCCTGTTTCAGTTCTCAACTCACACTGTGCACCATGCAACCAGGTGTGTCCCACCGATCACCGTTCTTCTAAATAGGAAAATCCCAAGAGGATCAGAATAGGCTTTTGGTAAAGTATCAAGGGTTAGATGTAAAGCATTTAGCTAGTCAAAATAAGAAGACTAGACAGGGAAATGATCCCTGGAGTGATTGAATTAGCCAAAGAACAACAAGATATCACCAATACTGCTCGTAAAGAGCTTCAAGAACTTTCTTCATCCATTAAAGCCTTTGTTCTCAAATCCAGGAACTAGTCTGTGACAGACAAGTAATGACCTTAATTTACTCTTGTCATATTGTAAACATTTTCCCCCCAAAGTTTAAGGTGAGTGGTTACCAGTAAGTATTCACTGCAGAATCCCTGGTCCCCACAATCCAGTTTAAACAGTAGTATTCAGTGGTAAATCTTATAAAAATGTGAATTTTTGTAAATTGGGTTCAACCATGGAAGATTTCTTTTTCACATTATAATTCTAAAAATTATCATTTCAGGTTTATTTTTATTTTCAGATGCTGAATGAAGAATACATTTTCTGATATCTTTCATCTCTAGAAGAGGATTCATTTGTTACGTTGTTAGATCTCAAGTGACATTATTCTATTTTTACACGTATTAGGCAGAAACTTAAAATGTGGTCATGCTTTATTTAAAAAGAAAAAATCCTTTGGTGTCAAAAATGAAAACCATGTATTTTAAAAGTAGTAGAGAATACCTCAAACTTAAAATACAGAAATTTGCCCAAAAAATGTTTTTTTGAGTTTATTTATTTGAGAGAGAGAATGAGCAGGGGGGTGAGGGGCAGAGAAAGAGGGAGAATACCTCGCAGGGGGCTCGATCCCAGGACTCTAGAATCAGGACCTGAACCAAAGGCAGATGCTTAACCAACTGGGGTACCCAGGCCCTCACCCCCAAATTTTTTTATTACTAAGCCCTTGTTTTTATTTCTGGCAGATGGAGAGCCTCCCATCTCACCCATAGGAATGACCTTTTATGTGGTTGGGGGTTTTGGGGATGCCTTCATAGGTACAGAGGAGCAGCAGAGGGACGCATACATTTCTGTGCTCTATTCTAAAACAAGATGCAAACAAGAGTGAAAGAAAAAAAATGAAAGTTACTTCTTAATAGGTGTAAGTTGCATTTTAACATTAAAATAACTAAAAATCTAATACAAGTATTTTTCTTTAACCCAATTTGCATTTCTAAATTTTATTTTTTTTATATCAGTAATCACTCTCGTACCTAATTCTTTGTTGTAGGAGGAGCTTATAAGTGCACCGATGTCACTGAAACTTTTCTTTTTCTTCGAAAATGAAAATCCTTATAAGAAGGATTCTAAAGACTATTAGTATTTAAAAGTAACTAAAGTAGTTCCTTGGAGTAATAATTTTGACCAAATGAGTTTTAAGCAACAATTTATTATATATCAAAAAATTTATTTTTTTAATTAATTATTTAATTTATTTTGGGGGTGCCTCAGTGCTCGGTTGAATGTCTGACTCTTGGTTTGGGCTCACGTCATGATCTCAGGGTCGTAAGATAGAGTCCTGTGTCAAGTTCAACGCTCAGTGCGGAGTTTGCTTGAGATTCTCTCTTCCTTTCACTCTGCCCCTGTCTCTCGTGCTCGCTCACCTGCTCTCACTCTTAAATAAATAAATAAATAAATAAATAAATAAATAAATCTTTAAAAACTTATTTTGAATATAACTGTTAAAAAATAAATAAATCTTTAAAAACTTATTTTGAATATAACAGTGTGAAATCTCAAATATAAAAAAAAGTATGATTTTCTGTAATTCCTTACATGGCACTTAAAACTGTGTTCCAAAATGTTTGAGTAAAAATTATCAGTCTACCTCTAATTCTAGACAAAGTATTAATACTGAGTGAAAGAAATTGATAAAATTGCTGACTAAGCATTATTATTAAAGTTGATAGGAGGGGCTCCTGGGTGGCGCAGTCGTTAAGCATCTGCCTTCGGCTCAGGGCGTGATCCCAGTGTTCTGGGATCGAGCCCCACATCAGGCTCCTCCACTGGGAGCCTGCTTCTTCCTCTCCCACTCCCACTGCTTGTGTTCCCTCTCTCGCTGGCTGTCTCTCTGTCAAATAAATAAATAAAATCTTTAAAAAAAAAATAAAGTTGATAGGAATGTAACATATATTTTAAAATGCTTTTCCATTGATAATTTTCCGTTAATGTATTTTCATATGGACAAAAGAAGAAAAATGACAAATGCTTTGTGACCACAAACTCCAATTATTTTAGTTTATTCAGCTTTCAAAATATTGAACACCCAACTTAACATTCTATTTAATCTTTAAGAACCTTATTATTTATGTTTTAGCAAATACCAAAGTAATCCCCATTTGTGTCAAACTAGATCACAGACAATGAAGCAAATAAAATCATTCTGACTTTATTAAATTGTAAGAGTGAAAACAGGAGAGACAACCAAAAAAATAAAAAGAAAACCGTTCTTTTTCATTTATCAAAATGGTTATTTTCCATAGTAAATAAAATTTTTTATTGTTTTTGAAAATAACGTCATTTTGATCTTTTTATGTAAAAATCTAATTTCATTAATAAAATAAAAATTCTTAAATCATTATCTACTGTGATTTTGATGGGCAGATTTAAGAATGTTATTAAAAATAAAGTTGCCTGTTTCTATTAAATTTTGTGGTACTTTGAAAAAAAAAGGAATGGTTTACTTTTTAAAAAATCAGAGAACATCCAGTGCTGGCAAAGATGAGGAAGAACTTATAAATTGCGGGTGGGAATTCAAAATGGTGCAGGTTCAGCCACTTTGAAAATCAGTATGATAGTTTCTTATAAAGGTAATTGTATGCTTGCGCTATGATCCAGCAGTTCCACTCCTAGGTATTCACCCAAGAGAAATAGCAGTTATGTTCACATAAAAATCTTTATGTGAATGTACAAAACTTTACATTAAAAAAAAGCAGCTTTATCCGTAATTACCAAAACCTGAAAGCCACCCAATTACCCGTTAGCTGGTGAATGGATGAACAAACTGTGGTGGATTTATACAATGGAATAGTATTAAACAGTAAAAAAGAAGAGCTATTGTTACATGTGTGAATCTCAAAACCATTTTCATACTCAAAATATTTTAAGAATCTTTTAAAATGAATTGCTGAGCTGGCATGAATGATAGTAATCATCAAGGATGATGATTTATCAAAAAGATTTCCTTCCATTATTATTCCATTTGTATGTATTCTGAAAAAATTTTTTTGTGTGTATTCTGGAAAAAGCAAAAGGATAGCAATGGAGAGGAGAGGCAAAACTATAGTAGTGGTTGTGAGTATTTGGTGGTTGGGGAAGTGTTTCACTACAAAGGGGTAACATGAGGAATTTGGGGAGTGATGAACTGCTATCATGGTTATAGTTATGGATACACTATATGTCTGTTAACTTATAGAACTGTACTGTATCACAAAAGCTGGATTTTATTGTATTGAAATTTATCAAAAACCTTAAATAGTATTGATTAAAAAAATCTGCCCTTGAAGGTTTTTTTTGGATCATACAACTGATATGAATTTGGACTGCAAACTCATATGAGAAGTGGCTTATGATTATGATTTCTCTAGTTATTTTATTTCACTACTAACACCTGGTGTCAAAGTCAATTTTTTTTTTTGCAATGCAATTTCATGTGGTGAGTTTATTTCTTGATTGTCCATATATTGAGGTTTACCTCTTTGAGATTTCAGGTTTATGTAATAGGCTTCCTACTATCCTCTCCATTTAGATTTTCTCTTTTATATTAGTAGGGGTTCTCCAGAGAAATTGAACCATTAGGCTGTGTGCGTGCATGCGTATGTGCGTGTGTGCGTGTGCGTGCGTGTGTGTGTGTATGTGCGTGTGTGTATGTGCGTGTGTGTGTGTGGCTTGATCCTCAATCTGATGGGGTAAGCCAGTAGACTTGAGACTCAGGAAAGGATTGCACTTCAAGTCCAAAGACAGTCTTCTGGAAAACTAGAAAAAGTTGACATGGCAGATGAAGTCTAAAAGCAGTCTGCTAGCAGAATTACCTCTTACTCTAGAGAGGTCAGTCTTTTGTTCTATTCAGGACTTCAACTGATTAGATGAGAGCCCCCCCAACATTATGGAGGCCAATCTGGTTTACTCAGAGTCTACTGATGTAAATCTTATCCCAAAACATCTTAACAGAAACATCCATAATAATATTTGACCAAATATTGGGCAATGTGCCTCATCCACATGACACATAAAATTAACCATTACACCTCCTGTCACCAAGCCCATGTGGTCGTTAAGGCAGAAGTTTAAGTCTCTAGGGTTCAGCAGAAACATTCAGGATAAAAGCCTATTTCGTTATATTTTTTACTTCTGATGAATACGTTCATTCATGCCAGTTCAGCAATTCATTTAAAAGAATCCTTAATTTTACCAAGATTTTTATTTTTCAGTTGGGAGGGATATTCAGGCTCTCTCCCACATTGCTAGAAACAGAAATTCTTCAGGTTCTCTTCCAACTTCTTGCTGCCATTTTCTTTACTTCAAAATAACCAAACTGGTTTCTATTTAGGAAACTTGCATTAACTATTTCCTGTGCCTAATACATTCATCTCCATTTTTGTGGATCTCCTTGTCATCTTTCAGCTTAAAGGTGCTGTCCGAATTTGCCCAGTAAACACATCTGTGCACACACACCACCAGTTCTGTTTGCATAGTCTCCAGGGTCTCTCAAGTCTGGGTTAATCTATTTCATTTTGGTTTTCCAAGTCTTATAGACAGTCTCTGAAAGGCATTTCCTCCCTCTCAATTTTTTTTAGCATGAATGCTATGATTCAATTCTCTGCCTTTAAAAAAAAAAAGATTGCTGATCCTTAGAGGTTGATCCAAAGTCATGTTTAATGTAGAATCCAAACATATTGAAAGATTAGTAAGGAAGGCCAGGCAGAGGCCTCGCTGAGTGCCTGGAGGCTCTCTTCCAGGGACAGAAGGGGCCGGAGGTGCTGAGGCCAGCCACCGTGACCAGGGGCAGAGTCCCCGTCCCAGATGGCAGTGCTCACTCATTTTCAACAACCCTTTGTTGAGCACCTGCTGTGTGTTATGTACTTTATATAAAATTATCGCCTCTAACACTTCTCCTGAAATGAGTTTGATCTACCCCTTTTAGTATAATTCAATTCTTTAGTATATACCTTAGTAACATATATCATTACCATAGATTTGGTTTTGTTTTTTTTTTTTTTTTTTTCTGTTAGGGCTTACCAGGATCTCAAGACATGACCTAACACACTCTCATTTTATCAATGAGGAGAATGATGCAGGGCTATCAAAGAGGTGACTAAAATTTTCAGATGAAAGAAGGAAAAAAAGATTCCACGTGATTCTGTCACTTCTGTTTTACCAGTTCCTTCTCTGTGCAGCAGTTTGAGAACATGAGGGAGGCCTTTGTCCGTCGGAGCTGGAAATAATGTCTTGCAGCCCTGATTTTGGCTTTCTAATTAGTAATGCCGTTTTAATCACCCCTTGCTGAATTTTTTTCATGGAACTGAAATTATAAGGGCTGTTTCTATTTCCTATACTTGTTTAAATACTGTTTTGCTCTGCTACCGTAGAATGCACAAGAGAAGGGTTTCTAATTTTATTATTATTATTATTATTTGGTATCAGTACATTTCATTTCATTTTTAAAATAACTGCAGGGGTGCCTGGGTGGCTCAGTCGTTAAGCGTCTGCCTTTGGCTCAAGGTGTGATCCCGGCATTCTGGGATCGAGCCCCGCATCGGCTCCGCAGCTGGGAGCCTGCTTCTTCCTCTCCCACTCCCCCTGCTCGTGTTCCCTCTCTCACTGGCTGTCTCTCTCTGTCAAATAAATAAATAAAAATCTTTAAAAAATAAAAATAAAAAAAATAAAATAACTGCAGTTTTGTTGAGGGTCTCTTTCTTTCAGGGAGACCGAGAATGGAAAGCTGGCCAGTTAATACTATCATTGACCTGCAGAGGGAGCTCAGTGTTTTTTTTTTTTCTTTCTCCCTTGTGTTGGTTAATGTCGGAGATTCTAGAGCTGTGTATCCATCACATTATGACTTATGAACTATACATTTTTAGAGAGTCAAGGTAGTTTTTACTTAACCTACTGCTTCCCTATGTAATGAATTACCACTCTGGGAGTGGGTGTCAGTGCAGAGAGGGTTTTAGTCGAATGTGCTCCAGAAGCTTCCAGAGCTTCTGAAAGGCTCTGGAAAATCTCTCTTTTAGGGATAGGCCACAGGAAGTCTGGCTTGCAGAGACTTCAGCATTTTGGGGTTCTCTAGAAAGAGCCATTGCCTTTTCTGTATAGTTTGCCATCTGCCCTTTAAATTAGTTTTTAAAAATTATACGTGTAATACATGCTTGCTGTAGACAATTTTGAAAATTGAAAACACATTACAGAAGAAGAAAAAAAGTCACTCATCATACCCAACCCAAAGCTAACCCCTGTTAATGTAGTTCCTTCCAGTCTCCTTATAGAAAGCCTTACTGCCTAAAACATTTTAGGCTGAGCAATTTTCCTTGAAAAATCATGAGCATTTTCTCACTGGAATTCATGTCAGGACAACTTCCTGAGCTGGGGAGGGCGGGGCAAGAATGGCTTGGCATCCACAGAAGGTTCTGCAATTGGAACCCAGCTTAACTGGAAATAAGAACCTTCTCTCTCAGTGCCCTGAATTCAGCTGATGACCCGAGGTCGAGTGGTTTGTTCTAGGGGTGCTCGTGGCTCAGTTTCCCAGCCTGCCCTTCCCAGATGTTGGAAGTCCAGTTCTCGATCTTATGCTCTGTGAGGGCAAAGCACCGTGTTGGTCACAATCCTGAGATTCCACGTGATGTGGCAGGACACACTTCACTTTTGAGGCACCAGATGTTGCACTGGGAGCTGCACATTGGACCCACCCCACCGCGCCTGCCCATGGCGCCATGCCGCCCGCCCACGCTTGTGGATCTGGAGGAGGTAAGCAGGGTGGAGACTGTACCGCTGGCTCTCGCTAATGTCTACAGGGAGAAAAATGTCAATTTTTAAAAAACACGTTGCCCACACTTTTCTCAGGGAGGAGAGTTCTTTGCCTCAGGGAAGCTAGAAGTTAGAAAAGAGTTGAGCACCGTGGCCCCCTAGGGAGAACTGAGGTACACGCAGAAGCCCCCCCAATCCTATGATGTTTGTGACCTGAAGTCTGTTAGTCTTCTAGCTTTGAGTGGACCTTTAGACCACTGTGAGCAGAATGCCTGGGTCTGATTTCCAGATGCCTGTTCATTTCTTCGTATGAGAGAGAAATGGAGCAGGGAGACGTAGGTCAGCAAGGATCATCCTTCCTGATCCTTTAGCCCAGTTAAACACCATACAGGACTGGACTTCATGGGGCTTCCTTCAGTATTTGCTGTGTAAGGAAAACAATTTTTTTTTTTTAGTTAAAATCACTTTATATAAATCCTTAATAATGATAGGGAACTCTCTACCTCCCTGCCCCCCAAAACCGGAAAAGCAATAATCTACTCAGAGCTCAGTTAGAGTATGGGGTTCTAAGAAAGTAAAGTTTATGACATAGATGCTTCCTAAATTAATTAAATAAAATCAGTCAATAAATATAAATAGTATTAAAAGATAAGTGTAGAACACAGGCCAAGGGAAAAGGGAAAAAATTATTTAATACATTTTATTTGCATCTTCTCAGATCTATTTCTTGTTGAAATGCTTCCCTGCTTTACTAAGTGAGAACTGCTTGGCATCTCAACAGTTAAGAGACTAGAATTCGTAACAGATTGAAAAGCTAAACTCCATTTTCCGAGCAGCATTTTAATTCAAGGAGAAGTACACCTGCTGTAAAGAGTTTTGGATGCTCTTGAGCTCTCTACTGCTTTTGTGAGAACTGCTACAAGGTCCTAGATGAGCCAGAAAGGGTAAAAAAAATGGGATTCTCTGAAGAATGTCCTTAGGTTTGCATCCAAAAAGGCTGAGGGTATTTCCTGAGGGTGTGGTTGAACCTGAAAGGGCTGTCAGCCTCCTTCAGACTTGGGTGAGTTGGAGATGAAAAATGTGCTTTCAGCAGGAAGCATTTTCTGCACTTCCATTGTACCGGATATTTCCATCCGAATGACACTAACCATTCACTGCTTAAAAAGTGAGACCAGAAAGTAACATTGTAGGTGAACAGTTCCAATGTTCCCCAGCCTTAATTTCATTTTAGTGATAGGAATGGATGCTGGAGAGCTTAATTAAGGACTGAGGAACTTAATTAAGAATCTAAATGAGTTGCAATCAAATAATTACTTGAACGTTTGTTAGTATGCATGAGCTTATCTATGGATCAGAGAAGTCTTACTCTCACACATAACACTTTTGTACTCTTGCCAGAGGAGGAGATTATGATTTTATCTATGTCAAGCAACTTCAGTGTTGTGATCTTTATTTAAAAAAAAAAAAAAAAGCACCAGAGTGTATTGGAAGAGGCTGATTTAGTGGACTTCCTTGAATTCAAGTTTGCTTGACCTGAAAGATGGTGTCCGTCATGTGGTAGGAGCTCAATAAACATTTGTTGGATGTATAATGAATTGCTATTGTCTCCCGCTGTGGGCTCTACACCTGGGCCCGTTTCCTCCCACGACATAAAGGAAATACCCGTGTGACCCCCCAAGTAACTTAGTGTCTTCTTGGATTGGATCAAGGGCGAGAGGCTAGGCAGCTGACCCAGGATAACAGCTGCCAAGAGACACAGCTGGACACGCCAAGGGTTGACAGAAAAGAACCTGGCTAGCTTGGGTGCTGGGGAAGTGTGGCCGCGGGTTAGGCGGGACCAGGAAGCCTCAGAAACAAAGAAGCTTCTTACTGGGCAGGGCAGGCAGAAGATGTCTTCTCTCTGCCACCCCCACCCACCCCATCAGCCACATGGATTTCTTTATCCTTGAAATTACAATTTCTTTGTTTCAAATTTCATGAGAAATATATGTTCCTTGTAGAAACAGGAAGAGTAAGCAAAAAAAGCCTTCTATAATCCTGGGATTATAGATTGTTAATGTTTCAGCATATGACGCATCTTGGCTTGTACCTACATCTAAGTATGCCTGTGTATAAATATGATTTTTATACTAACGTACATGTGTGTGTGTTGTGTGTGTTTACAATATTAGGATACATGCTGTTTCATATGGTTAGTGTTATTAAAATACAATACTCCCTAGAACATGTTTTTTTTTTTTGCTGACCGCATAATGTAACAAACATGTGTACCATGGTAATTCTGGAGAACCCAGCCAAATTCATGAGGAGAGGACATGGATTTCTTCTCTTAATGGGGGAGTGGCACGGTTCTGGAAGAACGCATGAGGTGGGAAAACATCATGGTGGCCATTTATGGAAAATCTGCCCCAGTCAGTGTTCACTACTTAGACTGGCTATCACACCTGCTACGTAATCTTACCTGTTTTCTAAGCTCCTTCTGTCTTCTATGAAAGGTTAATCAGCGGAATGATGTAAGATTTAACACAGGCGATGAAAATAGAGCAGCTAGGTTCAGACTAAAGTAGGAAACTCAGGCTGCGTATATACCACGGTGGTCATTACCAAATTTTCAGCACCGTCATCTGTGCCCATGGCCTTTGGCTCTCAACTGTGATGAGTGTCCCAAAAAATCATTTTGAAATTGGAAGAGACAAACCACTAAAAATAAAAACTTATTTTAAAAAAAGAGAAAAAGGAAAGGAAAAAAATGGGAGGCTTTTTGATTGCTGATTTTAGACAAGTCACTGAATTTTCTGTGCCTGAGTTTCCTTATCTGTAAAATGGGGACGCTAATAATGCCTAGCTAATACAGTTATAATGGAGATTAAAATGCATTAGTAAAGCATTTAGAACAATGCCTGCTATACAGCAAACTCAATAAATAGGATCTTTTATTCTTAGGAGGAGGAGTCTCAGCAGCAGTGGTAGTAATTTAACAACTTTGAATTATTGGATATTTAGATTTCAGGTTTTTGATATTATACATAATTCATTAAAACATCCTTATTGATAAATTTTTGCACACATCTGATTATTTCCTCAAAGTGTGATCGCTAGGTATGTGTATTTTAAGCCTTTTGATACACGTTACAAACTGTGCTCCAGAAGACTTGTTCCAATTCACTTAACAGTCAGCATTTTAAAAAAACGCCAATTTACCCACTCCCTTTAGCACTAAGGATTGTCGTTTTAAAATCCATATGTGAATTCATTTTTTCTTTACTAGTGAAGCTGAGAATTCTTTCCATATGTTTATAGTCAGTTGTATTGAATCTTTTGTAGGTTGCATCCTTTTTCATGGGTAGAATTAAATCTAACATAAGTTTAATCCATTCATATTTACTTATTGTTATATTTTAATGCATATTTTATATATCCCATATTTACTGTGATTTAAAAACTTTTTTCCTAACGTATTGTGTTTTCTGGTTATAATACATATACGTATTATATGTAAATTTCTTCTTAAAATTCTTTCCTGCTTTCTGCTGGAATGATTGAGTTTTCTTAATTCCCTTTTCTTATTTTGCTGCGATTGCTTTAGAAGTAACATATTCTATTTCTATTCTTTTAGCACTTATCTTCCAGTTTTTAACTTATACTTCAATTAACAAAGTCTGTGCTCATTCTTTCGGCCTTCTTGCATCATGCTCAGTCCTTGGAATGCTTTACTTTCTACCCGCCTGACTCTCTTGAATCAAACGTCATTGTTGTCTAGTATTTTATCCCACTCTTTATGCCTCTTTCCTAAAATCTGTCATTGTTTTTTATACATCTGAGTCTTGTTCAGGTTTACCTGAATGCTTACCAATGTCATTCCTTATCATTACTTCTTATGTCATATTCATTTCTTCTGGATTTGATTGCTGCTTCTTGGAGAAACTCCTTCAGTGAGAGTTAATGAGCTAACCTCTCAGTCTTGGTTTGTCTGAAATATTTTGAATTTTTTCTCACTCTAGAACAGTAGTTTCAATGGATGTAAAAATCTACATTGAGAGTTCTATTTTATCAGTAATTTGAAGATACTATTCCATTGTCTTCATTGTTATTGCTGTTATTGTAATAGTATATCTATCTGCTATCAGTCTAAAGGATGCTCTTGCGGTTGTTTTAAGGTTTTCTCTTTGCCTTCTGATTTGCAGTTTTACCATGATGTGTTCAGGTGTAAACTTGTTTTATCCATTTTGCTTAGAGTATGTTGTACTTCTTGAATCTGCAGATTCATGTTTTTGATGAATTCTGGAAAATATTCAGCCATTCTCTTTATGAATACTCGCTCTCCTTAGTCTGTTGATTCTTTCTCAACTTCTTTTAGATGTGTTTGGATGTTTTCATTTTATTTGAATATCTCTTAATTTCTCTTCGATATTTTCCTTTTTTTTTCTTAAGGTTTTATTTATTTATTTGACAGAGAGAGAGACAGCCAGCGAGAGAGGGAACACAAGCAGGGGGAGTGGGAGAGGAAGAAGCAGGCTCCCAGCGGAGCAGGGAGTCTGATGCGGGGCTCGATCCCAGGACCCCAGGATCATGCCCTGAGCCGAAGGCAGATGCTTAACAACTGAGCCACCCAGGCACCCCTCTCTTTGATATTTTCCACCTCAATCTGTGTATTGCATTTGTATAATTTCCTTATATTTGCTTTCCAGTTCACAGATTTCTGATCAGCTGTGTCTAATCAGATGAAACCCATCCACTGAGTTTTTAATTTCAGTTACTAGATTTTTATGTCTAAAACTTTTATTTAGTTTTCATTTTTGATAATGTTTTATTCTTACGTTTTGTTCATGTCAAATGTCTTATGTTCATCATGTCTGCTGGCTCTTAATCATAGCAGGTTATTTCCTCAGGTGTCTTAAGAGTTTTGATTGTGAGCTCATCCTCTGAAAATATTGTGCAGCCTGACTTCAGTTCCCTGGGGGTTTTATCGACTTGAACAATTTTCATATTCTTTTCTTAAATTGGGTTTTCCTGAACCATGCTGTTAGTATGAAATAGAATCCAAAGTCTGCATGAAGTACAGTAATCCATTTCCAAGAAAGATTTTTTTTTTTTCCTTCTGGCTACCAGGGCAGTAAGTGACACGTGAGCTTTTGTTTTTGTTTTTGTTTATCCTATCTTTGTCATCTTATGTGAATATTTATCTAATTTAATTTTTTTATTGAGGTGTTGTTCTTTAAGGGCTGCTACTCGCTATGGGAATCTTGATCTTCCTTACTCATATGGGACCAAAACTCTGCCTCCTGTCTTGGCAGGAGTTTTGAAATTCAAGCCTCAAGATTATGGAGACTGACAACCCTTCCTCTGGGATAGTCACAGTGTCAGCTCACATGCTCACTGCTTTGGTGTTAGCTTATTCTTTATTTTTGACTTCTGGGATTTCCTTTACTTTTTTTTCAAGCTGCATTTAAAATCATATTTGTCCTATTTTACGTTGCATTACCAGATATTTGAAATGGCTTGGTTTCTCAACCATTTCACTAAAAATCGAAGTCCTCTCACTTTTTGTTCAATTGCAGCTGATATAACTTAACCTGTAGGATGTAACTGGAGCTTGATGAACCCCCTGTGCATGCTCCCCAAAGACCTGGAAGCCTCAATTCACCTATAGTCTTTTTGAATTTTTATGAGAAAGGGGGACCCTCACATTGCACAGAGAGCACAGTTATGTGCCCTGGAGTTGTGCAATGTGGTGGCCTTGGGTAAAGATCAAAAGGTGCAGCTCAGAACTTTATGTGGTGCTGCTAAGTCACTAGGAGGAAGGAAACAGCATTAGCAGACAGAATTTCTGAGCTCCAGGGCTTTGAACAAAAGTCCTGTGAGGAAACTATACAAATCCAAGGGGTCCCTAGCCTTTGGACAGGGGAGCTTCTGTAATCTGCCTGGTGAAGGACACTGCTTGAGAGATGCAGGTATAGGGCATTCACCTTCTAGGCAGAAGTTGCCCTAACAGGTCACATCAGTCCTGGCTCTGAATCTGAGTATGAAGTGTTTCAGTTCGGAGGAACATCAGCTATTACTCTGTCATGCTGTTGTTATACAGTTGACCCTTGAACAGAGTGGAGGTTAGGGACACTGACCACCCCTGCAGTTGAAAATCCAAGTATAAATTGGACTCCCCCAAACTTCACTACTAATAGCCTACTGTTGACCAGAAGTCTTACAAATAATATAAACAAGTTGAGTAACACATATTTTTGTTATATGTTTTATACACTGTTTTCTTACAACAAAGTAAACTAGAGAAAAGAAAATGTCATTAAGAGAGTTATAAGGAAGAGAAAATATATTTACACTACCACAGTTATTGATACTGCAGTACTGCAGTACTGGATTTATTGAAGTCCACATACAAGTGGACCCACACAGTTCAAACCTGTGTTGTTCAAGGGTCAACTGTATTTTGCAAAAAGAAAAAAGTTTTTGCAAATGATTATTCTAACTTGCAAAACCATATTTGTGCTATTCCAACCAATTAAGTGAGGAAGGCAAAATTGGTGTGAGAAAAATCATAAGTAAAGGACCATGGGATTATTTGCTATTTTGAATTAATCTCATTGGTACTTCCTGTGCTCCAGAGAAATGCTTCTTAATACTTAATTTTAAAAGGTTAAAATGAAGACAGTTTTAGGAAAAAAAAATTTAGGTCTTAAAGTGACAAGTATTTTTATTAATTGCATGACAGAGGGCCTGGTATTAACTGAATCAGATCAAAGCTTGGGAAAAATTAATATTCAGAAAAGTGCCAGTAAACTTTCCAATGGCTCATTGATTTGGGGCAGAATCTCTTTAACATAACTAGAATATTGAAGAGGGCCTAGAATCCCCCAGAAATGTGCTGGTGTCCCATGTAGCAACTATCTCATTATTTAATCTATCTGAAATTAGTGTACACAGCTCCCTGGCCTTAGATGTTGTGGCAAAAACTGCTATTCTACAAAATCTGTGTTTCCCTTTTCTTCCTGAACATACACATAGATTCCCTTTCCCAGGCTCCTTGCGATTCAGTGTGATCATGTGACTGAGGGGCAATGAGTGGAGTGTGAGCAGGAATTTGTGGCTGTCCTTCCAGGCCTGGCCTATAAAAACTCGGCATTCATTTCTCTGGCATGCTCTTTTCCCTTTCTGGGTGACTGAGGCGGCAACCCCCAGCTGACCTTGGAAGTCACACGTTAAAGATGGCAGAGCCGCCCTCAGCCTGGATTCTTGTACAACTACTTGGAATAGAACCACCTACCTGAACCTTCCGGACTCTTCAATTTCTACGGTGTGGAGCCATTGCATGTTTGTGTCTGTTTTGTTAGCACAGCCTCACCTACCTGAACTAATGCAGACTGTAACAAGGACCTCAAGGATGTGAACACCCCAGGAGACCCCTGTGTGTGTAGTGCAGACCTCCAGAAAGAATGCTTTTTTCTACTGTGGCTTATGAAAGGTACTCTGCAGTGTCTCTGACCTTACTCTTAAAGAGAGGTTCCTTGCAGTCCTTTTGTCACCCAGAGCCTGGGATCTGCACTTGCTGTCTCTGTCACCCAGGGCAGCCAGATCGTCAGCCAACAGTTGCTCTAAATGCACTTAGATTCTGGATACCTGATTATTTAGATCCCTGACATATGAAACTGGGCAATATGTTCCCCTGCCACACCTTCCTGGAGCACTGGGTTTTACTTGAAAATTTTGGAGGGGAAAGAATATTATTTTCATATTAAAACAAACATCAATGGGCAGAATGCCCATTGGATGAATTTGGATGACTTTCAAAGACCAAACATAAGACTTCAAAGAGATTTCAAGCTTACATTTGCAGTTCTGGATCAAGTGCTCGGGCCTCCCCTGGGGTACTCATTCACTGTGCTTTGTGTTATCCACATTGTACCTTATTTATTGTTATTTAAGGGTTTTTAGGTTTTAATCCAATAGCCAAATATTTTCTTCCAATACAGTGCAGACACCTAATTCAACTGTTGTCAAATATTATCAGGACATCAGATTATTTGTTACTGGCCTCCCTTCTCTATCTCCTCCACGCTGAAAAAAAGAAGGAAAGAGATAAAATTACTATCCAAGCATATAAATGATGTAGATTTCAAACATGAGTCTCCCAGCCAAAACTGGAAAGGGCCAGGCTCTCTTTCAGCTCATGGCCTCAGAGGTCTCTTCCCCTCCCCTCCCAGCTCTCCCACTCCTGCCCCCAAATTTTCATGAAGGTGGGAGTAGTTTTCAGGCCCAGGTTCCTGAACCCAGGCAAATCTCGCGTTTTTGAGTTGAGTTGTATGTGTTCTGGCTATCTGGCATCGAGTGGCCAGCTTCTGCCCTGAGCGGTCTTGTGTTTAACACCCATGCTGGGCATTTGTTTTCTTTTGTTTTTCCTTAAGTGTGTGTCCCTTTTGATAGCCAGTATATTTTCAGTTAGCAGCCACTTGGGAAGGAAGCAAGCTTTAAATCTGGCAGCAGTTTAGCAAAGTCCTTCTCATTTTCTGGGAGTGGACACTCACCAGCAGCTCATTTCAGGCTCATGACCCACCTTCCTCTTGCTACATTCACAGTCCTGCCTTGTGGTGCCCTCTTGAATTGCTGGATGTGTGGCTTACTTGACTCTAGTAAGGAAAGTACTCCAAGGTCAGATTTGCCTTCCGAAAGGGCCAGAATGAGAGACTATGGACTCTGAGAAACAAACTGAGGGCTTCAGAGGGGGAGGAGAGTGGGGGAATGGGATAGGCTGGTGATGGGTAGTAAGGAGGGCACGTATTGCATGGTGCACTGGGTGTCATACGCAACTAATGAATCATCGAACTTTACATCAAAAACCAGGGATGTACTGTATGGTGACTAACATAATATAATAAAAAAACATTAAAAAAAAAAAAAGAAAAGAAAGGGCCAGAATGAAGCTGATGGAGATGGGCCAGTGGCAGGGAGGGGTCTGGGGGGCAGCCTCTTGCCCTGAGCTGCCTGAGGACTGAGAGGTCTGAAAGGCGAGCTGGGCCATTATCAGAGGAGCTGGGGCCAGTCTCATGTGCTAGATCTCCACTTAGACAGGAGACAAAAGCTAGCAGGCAAGAGAGAGGGGCATCAGGTACAGAAATAGAGGCTCTGTGGGAGGACCGGAAGGGCAAGCACTGGGAGACAAATGGAGAAGTCAGCATCTTGCCCTGAGGTTGGCCAGCCAGAAGGTAAAGTTGGGAACATAAGACTTTTTATGAGTTGTAAATAAGAAAAGTCTTAGGTAAGGTGCCTAGTATATCATTAAGGCTAAATAAATGTTAGTTATCTAAATGAAACATTATAGAGAGACGGGAGTGTGGAATTGCTACCACTTCCAGAGCAAAACTATACTAATAAGAATGAGAGATTTAAAAAAACAACAAGAAGACTTCTATAAGAAACACATACTTTATAGGGTTATAAAAATAATGTAAGTCTTTATTTTTTAAAGACCATTTTTTAGAGCAGCTTTAGGCTCACAGAAAAGCTGAGAAGATACAAAGGTTTCCCATATATTCCCTCCCCCCACATATGTAGAGCCTTCCCCATTAACAACATCCCACGACAGAGTGATACACTTATAACTCATGAACCTACACTGACACATCATTATTACCCAAAGTTCATAGTTGGCATTAGGGTTCACTCCTGGTGTTATATTTTCTATGGATTTGGAAAGTGTATCTATCATTATAGTATCAAACAGAATATTTTCACTGTCTTAAAAATTCTCTGCACTTTGCCTGTTCATTCCTTCCCATTTCAACCCCTGACAGTCATTGATCATCTTCTTGTCTCCATAGTTTTGCCTTTTCCAGACTGTCATATAGTTGAAATCATATAGTATGTAGCCTTTTAAGCTTGTCTTCTTTCACTTAGTAGTATGCATTTGAGTTTCCTCCATGTCTTTTAGTGGCTTGATAGCTCAATTTTTCTTTAATGCTGAATTATATCTCATTGTCTGGATGTATCACAATTTATTTACACATTCACCTACTGAAGGACATTTGGTTGATTCCAGATTTTGGCAATTATCTATGTAAGATTTTTACCTGGAAACAAGTTTTCAACTCCTTTGAATAAATACCTAGGAACATAATTATTGGATCATATGGTAAAAGTATGTTTAATTTTTGTAAGAAACTGCCATGATGTCTTCCAAAGTGTGCTAGTTTGCATTCCTATGAAAGCCCCTATTGTTCTGTATCCTTGTCAACACTTGGTGTTGTCAGTGTTTTTTATTTTGGCCATACTAATACGTGTGTAGTGGTATCTCATTGTTATTTTAATTTGCATTTCCCTGATGACATGATGTGGAACATCTTTTCCTTGTTTATTTGCCGTCTGTATATGTTCTTTGATGAGGGGTCTGTTAAGATATTTTGCCCATTTTTAATTGGGTGGTTTGTTTTCTTGATGTTGAGTTTTAAGAGTTCCTTGTATATTTTGGATAACAGTCCTTTATCAGTTATGTGTTTTGCAAATATTTCTCCCAGTCTTTGGCTTGCCTTCTCATTTTCTTGACATTGTCTTTTGCAGAGCAGAAGTTTTAAATTTTATTGAAGTCAAGCATATACATTCTTTCATGAATTGTGCCTTTTGTGTTGTATCAAAAAGTCATTGTCATATCAGGGACATTTAGGCTTTCTGCTATGTTATCTTCTAGGAGTTTTATGGTCTTGTATTTTATATTGAGGTCTATAATCCACTTAGAGTTAATTTTTGTGAAGGGTGTAAGGTTTGTGTCTAGATTCACTTTTTTGCATGTGAATGTCCAGTTGTTCCAGCACCATTTGTTGAAAAGACTATCTTTGCTTTTTTGTACTGTCTTTGCTCCTTTGTCAAAAATCAGTTGACTGTATTTATGTGGGTCTATTTCTGGGCTCTCTATTCTGTTCCACTAATTTGTCTATTCTTTTGTCAGTATTACAATGACCTGTTTATTGTAGCTTTATAGCAAGTGTGAAATTAGTAATAGTCTTCCAACTTTCTTCTTCAATATTGCATTGGCTATTCTTCATCCTTTGCTTCTCCATTTTAACTTTAGAGTCAGTTTATGTCAATTCTTTGACATTTTCAGATAAAGGATCATCTCATGTGCAAAGAAGGATAGTTATATTTCTTTCTTCCCAATCTGTATGCCTGTCTTGTCTTGTCTTATTGCTTTAGCTAAGACTTCCACTATGATATTGAAAAAATGTGGTGAGGAGGTACATCCTGGTCTTGTTCCTGATCTTAGCAAAAAAGCTTCTTGTTTCTGACCATTAAGTATGATGTGAGCTGTAGGATTTTTTATAGATAGTCTTTATCAAGTTGAGGAAGTTACCCTCTATTCCTAATTTACAGAGAATTTTTTTTTAATCTTGAATGGGTGTTGGATTTTGTGAAATGCTTTTTCTGCATTATTGATATGATCATGTGATTTTTTTCTTTCTTAGCCCGTTGATATGCTGAATCACCTTAATTTATTCTTTTTTTTTTTTTAAAGATTTTATTTATTTATTCGACAGAGATAGAGACAGCCAGCGAGAGAGGAAACACAAGCAGGGGGAGTGGGAGAGGAAGAAGCAGGCTCATAGAGGAGGAGCCTGATGTGGGGCTCGATCCCATAACGCCGGGATCATGCCCTGAGCTGAAGGCAGACGCTTAACCACTGTGCCACCCAGGCGCCCCATCTTAATTTATTCTTGAATGTTGAACCAGTCTTGCATACCCAGGATAAATCCCACTTGGTCATGGTACACAATTCCTTTTATACACTGTTGGACTTGATTTGCTCATATTTTGTTGAGGATTTTTCCTTATGTTCATGAGAGATATTGGTCTGTAGGATTCTTCTTTTATAATGTCTTTGTCTGGCTTTGGTATTAGAGTAATGCTGGCCTCATGAAAGAGTCAGGAAGCATCCCATCTGTTTCTATCCTCTGAAGGGGTTATAGAGAATTGATGGTATTTCTTACTTACGTTTAGTGTAATTCAGCAGTGACCCCACCTGGGCATGGTGTTTTGTTTTAGAAGGTTATGAGTTATTGATTCAATATCTTTAATAGTTATAGGCCTAGTTAGATTGTCTGTTTCTTCTTGTATGAGCTTTGGCAAATTGTCTTTTTCAAGGAATTGAGTTATTTGATCTAGGTTATCAGATTTGTTGTCATAGAGTGTTGAAAACACTTTTTAAACTATGAGGAACTGAATAAACCTCCAGATATTTTATTATTTTCATTGTTATGGCATTAGTCTGAGTTAGATCTTCATTCTTTAAAAGAGATTCACTCATTCATTCATCAGACATTTATTGAGCATCCTCTCTGTGCCAGGCATTGTTTAGACTTTAAGCAGCAACCAGTGAAGATGTGGTGTCTGCTCTTGTGAGTCCAGTGGAAGAGACAGACAATAAATTATCATGGGGTGATGAAAGTTAAAGAACCATATGGAAACATAGCTGAGCTCCGTAACAGAAGCCCAACTCCCTAGGAAAGTCAAGAGGCCTTCACAGAAGTGTTGACTTAACTAAACTAGAAGAACTACCTGGCAGTCAAAGCCGGGGAGAGGACCTGGAGGCAGACAGGCAGAGAAAACAGCTTATGCAAAAGCTTGGTAATAGAGGAGAGCGTGGCGTAGATAAGTTAAAAAGACCAGCATTAAAAATATCAGTATAGAAGGGGAAAAGGGATTCAAAAGAAGGAGAAAAGGATTAGAGCTTTATCAGAAAAAGAGGAGCATAAAAATTTTCTTTGGAGGGGAAGGTAAATGTTTTAGGACACACCTCCTGGAGCTGCTCTCAGCAATCTGAGAAGTGGAAGGTACAAGCTCTGAAGCAGGTTTATCGAGGGCTCCCCAGGGAGCTCCAAGTGTTGTTGCATTTAGTGGCCAGTGTAGTGCTCACAGTGTGCTATGGCTTGGAACCGCAGCTCCTTGGGTAGGAGAAGAGGGCTTTCCATGGCCCACTGCCACCTGTGCTCAGAGCCCCCTTATGGGGCTTATAGTGCAGGGCACCAGCATTGCACTGTGACCACCACAGTGGTGGGCCCCACTGCAGCCCTTAAATGCTGTGGTTACAAAAATCTGGGACTTCTCTAGAGCATCCACAAATTTTTATGACACCCGTGTACACCAGAGGGAAGGATCTGTTCTTTGACATTCCTTCCCCAATTCTCACAGGACCCCAAATCAAACCAGCTGGTCATCCAGTAGTTCCTTGGCTTCATTCCACACGGTTTTATGTTCTTAACGTTCTTTTCTTCCAAAGGATAAAAGACTTATAGACTTCACGTAGCAGCCTCATCAGGGATCAGAGGAGAAGTGGCATTTTGGCACGTGATGTGTGGGGAAACAGAGGCAGGGGCAGGCAATTGGCCCTGCAGGCTTGCTACAATAAGACAGCACTTTGAATCAGACCCACCAGGGTCGGAACTCGTGCTTTGCCATTTTCTTGCAGCTTTATGACCTGTTCTATGAGCCTCAGTTATTTTGTGTGTATGAATGGAGAAATCAGGTTCTATGACAGAGTTGTTAGAGAAAGTACGTGGTTAATGTATATCAAGTGCCCAGCACAGTTAGGTCCCATCTCTCTCCGGTTCCTAGGCACAGTTGGTGCATCATGAACAGGTGTGCAGGTTTACCTCTGGGGGAGGATGCACTGCAGCACAGCATGGCTCCTTGATGCAGTCTGTGCATCAGAAGAGCCAGGGTGGTGCTTTCGTGCAATGGCTTTGCCATCTGGGTGCAGCTCTCCAGGAACTTGCTGTTCCTACAGAACAATCGTGAATTGGGGTTCAGGCCTGGTGGTCTTTGGCAGATTACCTTTGAATATTGGCAAGACATCCTGGGGTCCACTGCAAATTGAGAACATCCTAGAGCCTGAGAAGGAGCAGCCTCTGCTTTGGTTTAGGTTCGGCCAGTGTTCCCTTCATCCCAAATACACCTCCTCGTTCTGAGAAGGATTCAAGGCGACTTATAGAACTACAATCCATGTAAAGTAATGACTCATGCAGATGCAAAAATAGGGCCCCTCATGCAGGCTATAGGTTTTGTTTGTTTTTAGGGTTCTACATTTCCAGGATACAGGGTTTTGATCACACTAGTAGAGGTAGGTTTCAAATTTGGCTCTGAACATCTTAGCAGTCAGTGTAAAAAGCAAAGTGATTTAGCCAGCTTGTGATACCATCCGATAAATGTTT
The DNA here is from genome assembly GCF_002007445.2 of Ailuropoda melanoleuca. Classification (NCBI taxonomy): domain Eukaryota; kingdom Metazoa; phylum Chordata; class Mammalia; order Carnivora; family Ursidae; genus Ailuropoda; species Ailuropoda melanoleuca. The sequence goes on from NC_048232.1 coordinate 26,468,402, forward strand.
ATCTAGCAAAACCCTGGTCCCAGGACAAAAAGGTGTGTAAAGTCTTTTAGGTTGTAGTAAGTGTACATATATTTAGTACCCATTGGGCACTTGAAGTTTTATGGAAATAGGTGCTTGTTGGCTTAGGCAAGAGCAACTATCTTATGTCCGAACTCACTACATTTACAATCTGATTTTTCAAGGAAACGTACAATGGAAGATATTTTGAGCAGATTTCATGGGAAGAAATGAAGTGTCAGGGTACCTTGGCCAGACGTTCTGCCTCTGGCCCATTTTCCTCTGGATTTTCCAACGAGTATCAAGAAGTCTTATCTACCCTTCACTGCTCAGCTGAGCACAGGAATACAAATGCAGTACCTACTACCCAAAGGGTGAATGCCACATATGTAGGTATTTTAGCTCCAGCTTCAGCCACACCCTTGCACAGTTGTAAGGTTTTTTTCTTGTAGTAAATTCAAAAGAGTCGATCTAGCAAAGAACTTGAAAACTAAGTGATTCCAGTCCGTGCTGTAAAACCATGATTCTTTGCACCTACTTGGGAAGCTCTAAGGGTTACGCGTGTTTCTTTCAAATCCCCAGTAACAGAAGAGTCTCCTTGGGGAGAGGCTGGGCCTGAAAACCTGAGTGAGCACTGCACAAACAGCAGCCAAGCATTTCATCTGAGTGCTGTGGAGAAGGAAGAGGGGCGCAGAGGTCTTGGAGACGATCAAGTGGGGGTGGTGAGGGTGGAGACAGATGAAAGAATCAAAACACACTGAGAGGCCACAGAAAGTCTTCCATTAACGATAGCCAAAGCGCTCTCCCAGAAATTGGGAAGCATCACGCTCATGCACTAAATTATATTAAGCTTCATCTCTGAGCCCACAATTCTTCCTTCAGCCACACATTTATCTTCACCCCCCCCCGCCCCCGCCCCCTCCCTCTGCTGGTTGCCACTTTCTGATTCTGGTTGTGCAACTGACACTTGCCCTGCTCCATCTTCCCAAGGCAAGCCCTAATTTATTTCCCTGCCTGCCTTTTATTCCGCAACAAGATCCTCTCATCCCGCACGGTTTGCCTCCCTGGAACCTTGGCTGCCCTGGAAAAGTGCATCTCGCTTTTGTAGCGACTGCTTGGGAGAATGTAGATCAAGTTTGCCCTTTCAAATTAATGAGGCCCATGCGGAATCACAGAGTGAACCTTGACAGTGACAGTGATGGGCGTTCCTCCCCAGCTGTGGGGGAAGTTACTATTCTTATCTAAGAACAAGGATCAATCATTTTTCTTTCCTGCAGCAATTTAACTTGATTTTTGCAAAGGTATTATCATCAATACTCCCCTCCCACCCCCAACTTCTTATTTTGAAAATTTTCAAACAGACAAAAAAATGGGAAAAATTGAAAAATGAAGCCCATCTACTCTTGGCCTAGATTCACCAATTCTGCCCCATTTGCTTGTTGTCTCTCCTGTGCACCTGTGTGCTCTCCCCTGGCCCCTGCTCTCGTTTTCTCTGTGTATGCATAGCCATACATCTGCGCTCTTTTGCTGCTCTGTTCAAAAGTGGACTGTAGTCATCGCAGAAGTTCACCTCTAAATCCTTCAGCACAAATCTCCTTAGCTATTCTCCTATGTAACTAATAATACCATTATCATACCTAATAAAGTGAACATTTCATTTCATCATCTCAGATATAGTCTATTTTGCTTTGTTCAGGTCAGGATCCTATTAAGGCTCAAACCCTGTGTGGGGATGTTATTGTTCTTAAGCTTCTTAATGGAAGAACAGTCCACTTCCTTTTATGTCTTTCATGACACTGTATTTTGGATGAGTTCAAGCCAATATTCTTGCACAACATCCTACCTTCTAGGCTGATCTTATCACCTCCTCATGGTGTTACTGAATTTGTTCCCGGTAACTTCTGTGTTTTTCTTGTACTTCAGTGTGAAGTCTGAATGTATGATTATATGCGGGTTAAATAACTTTGGTAAGAATATTTCATAGCAGCAATGTCCACAATAGCTAAATCGTGGAAGGAGCCGAGATGCCCTTCAACAGATGACTGGATTAAGAAGCTGTGGTCCATATATGCAATGGAATATTACTCAGCTATCAGAAAGAACGAGTTCTCAACATTTGCTGCAACATGGACGGCACTGGAGGAGATAATGCTAAGTGAAATAAGTCAAGCAGAGAAAGACAATTATCATATGATTTCTCTCATCTATGGAACATANAAAGACAATTATCATATGGTTTCTCTCATCTATGGAACATAAGAACTAGGAAGATTGGTAGGGGAAGAAAGGGATTAAGAAAGAGGGGGGTAATCAGAAAAGGGAATGAGGCATGAGAGACTGTGGACTATGAGAAACAAACTGAAGACTTCAGAGGGGAGGGGGGTGGGGAATGGGATAGACTGGTGATGGGTAGTAAGGAGGGCACGTATTGCATGGTGCACTGGGTGTTATACGCAACTAATGAAGCGTCGAACTTTACATCGGAAACCGGGGATGTACTGCATGGTGACTAACATAATATAATAAAAAAACATTAAAAAAAAAAGAATATTACACAGGTGGTGTTGAGGGCTTGTTACTTCATCACATCAAGAGGCCGTGATGTTACATTGTCCTACTATTTGTGACATAAGTTTGATTTTTTGGTGAAGGTTGTGGCCATCAGATCTCTCTGCTCTACAGATATAGATTTCTTTTTGACATTGATAAATAACTGGGGAGGTTGTGCCTTCTTTAGTCTACCGATTCAAACATTCATCTCATTGGAAACACCCTCACGGGCCTATCCAGAATGTTTGGGCAGCCTGTGGTCCACTCCAGTTGAGACATAAAAGTAACCATCACAAATACTAGTATTACTACTCTCAACAGACCTAGCAAGTAAACCTTCAGGTTGCTTAGCTATTCCTTTAGCATTAGAATATATTCCATTTCAGGAGTCAGAGATAAGAGTGACTTGAATTAGGATCAGATGTCTCTTGAAATCTTTACTTGAAATAACTCTTTTCTGTGGTTATTTGATCAATTTGATATATTTAAGTTGTTTGCTTCTGCTGGTATTCAATTTTAGGGTTTTTTTAAAAAATCCATTTTGATTTCATTTTGTTTTTTGAATACATAAACCATTTGTATGGTTCAAAAATAAAAAAGATATAAAAAGGTACATTGTAAGAAGTCTCGCTTCCCTCTCTACCTCCCGTCCTGTTCCGACCGACTCATCAGTTTCAGGCTCATCATTCTGGTGTTTCTTTCTGCAAAAACAAGCAGGTACACTGTGTGTTATTTGCTGGAAACCTTTCCTAATTGAACCTTTTCCATCCATAATCACCAAAGTATTGCAGATTTACTGTAGACATTTCACAAAATGCAGAAAAGTGCCTAAACAGTACAAAACATTCTGGACACATGTTGTCTGACAAATTCTTGTTAATTAACTGAGCTTCGCTCAATATTCATATGATTAGATTTAGATTTGGTTGGAATTTTCTTTCTTTTTTTTTTATTCCCATATATATTTTGTTATTCACATGACTTAATTATTATTTCTATTTTAGCAAACACATTTCCTGTCACATTTCAGTATTTCCTTACAAGGATGAGACCCCAGAGAATAGAATACAGGAAGTCATGTGGTACTTTCTTTGTCTACTTAACAGAGAAGACGCTTAGGTTCTAGTACCATCAGGAAAGACCTCCTCCTTGGCCCCACCCTGATTCATGGGAGGAAGTGCTCATCTCCACATGCCAGGATGTAGTCTGACAGCCAGCTCCCTAGAGGAGAGAAGGATTCTTTGAAAACACGCTGCGTTTCAGGAGCATCTTGGTATTGCTTTTACCCAAGCCAGGTGGTATAGAGTTGCAATCAGTCATATTTCTCAAGCTCAATATGACAGCCCAATTAGGTTGTACAGGGATGGATGTGTTTAAAGGAACAGAACACAAAAAGACGATAGAGCCAGCCCTGGCTTTTAAAAACCACACATTTCATGTTCGCACAGTGCTTTACTTGTTGGAAGTTTTTTTTCACATGTATGATTTCAACCGCGGGCAACAATAACTCTGAAAAGTAGGGCAGGAATTATTATGCCTTTTAAAAGAGGAGGAAACCGAAGGTGGTTACCCCAGAGATGCCTGGCCAACCAGCCATGGAGTTGGGACTCAGGGAAAGATTTCCTGACTCTTTCTGGTCCCGACTCATTGACCTTCCTTTTGTATTCAAGGGTGGTCCAACGTGGACAAGGGTTTCAGACAGTGCAAACACCGTTTAAGCCAGAGTCTTACATAAAGCCAGGTACCTTGTATTATAAATAGTCAGTGTGTTAGTTACCTATTGCTGCATAACAAATAATCCCAAACCAGTGTGGATTAAAACAACATGTATTATCTCAAGTTTCTGTGGGTCAAGAATCTGAATAGTTTAGCTGAGTGTCTGAGTCTCTGTCTCTAAGATGAAGATGCTTTGTATCTATGTAAGAGAAAGAAAATAAGGACTCTCACAGACTGAAATCAAGGTGTCAGCCAGGGCAATAGTCATCTCAAGCTTTGTCTGGAGGAATATCTGCTTCCAAGCTCACCCGTGTTGCTGTCAGCAAGCAGCAGGGCTTAAATGGCTGTTGACCAGAGACATTAGCTCCTTGCCTTATGGGCCCTTCCATAGGGCTATCCTCAGCATAGCAACTGGCTTGACCCAGAGAAAAAGTGGAGAGAGACAGAGACAGAGATTGAGAGAAATACCAGAGAATAAGAGAGAAACCAGAATGTTTTTATAATAGTCAAAAGTAACAGCCCACCACTTTTGCCATATTCTTTTTTTTTAGAAGAAAGACACAAGGTCCAGGGGCGCCTGAGTGGCTCAGTCGTTAAGCGTCTGCCTTCCGCTCAGGGCGTGATCCCGGTGTTCTGGGATCGAGCCCCACATCAGGCTCCTCTCCTGGGAGCCTGCTTCTCCCTCTCCCACTCCCCCTGCTTGTGTTTCCTCTCTCGCTGGCTGTCTCTCTCTGTCAAATAAATAAATAAAAAATCTTTAAAAAAAAAAAGACAGACAGACACACGGTCCAGCTCACATTCATGGGGAGGGGTTTATATATTTCACACCTTTATTTAAAGGTGTGAATACTAAGACGTGGGGCTCATTAGCCGTTTTAGAGGCTGCCCGCCCCGCTCAGTGATTTACTTGAAGATTTCATTTTAGGCCAGCCCTTGCAGTGATGTTTTCCAGAATTTCAACAATTCAGTAGAATCTTTTTCAAGGAGAATGTAAAATATTATTGTTGTTAGACAGAAAAGACAAATACCATATGATCTCACTTGTGTGGAGAAGCTTAAAAAAGGTACTCATAGGGGATAGGGAGAACAGATTGGTGCTTGCCAGAGGCAAGTGGTGGGGGATGAGCAAAAGGGGGGAAGGGGGTCAAAAGGTACAAACTTCCAGGTATAAAATAAATAAGTGTTATGTATTCACATTTTGTTTTATGTTCTTCAATGATATCTGACAGTTATATTTATAAGCATACTGACTCTTTTTATTAAATTTATTTCTAAATGTTACAGTTCTTTTGTACATATAAATGGTATTTTTAAAACATTTTATTTCCAGGGCACCTGGGTGACTCAGTGGGTTAAGCTCCTGACTCTTGATTTTTAGCTCAGGTCATGATTTCAGGTTTGTGAGATTGAATCCCATGTCAGTTTCTGCACTGAGCACGGAGCTTGCTTAAGATTCTCTCTCGCCCTCTCCCTCTGCTGCTTCCCCTCCCCCAGCTTGCCAACTCTCTTTCTCTCTCTCTCAAAAAAAAGTAACTTCCTACTTTTTATTGTTAGCATAAACAAAAGGTATTTGTAAACTTTGTATCTGGCTATCTTATGAAATTCTTTTATTAATTCTAATATAAGGATCTCTTTATTTTTCTGGATATACAGGCCTATCATCTGAAACAAAGTTACTATTGGCTCTTTTGCCTACAAAGCCATAGGGGTCAGTCATGCACCTCCCGCTTCCAGTACATTCCCATATTACAGGTGTTAAGGACAATTTTTCCTGGGATAAAACTCAAGAATCAATCTCTAAACAAAGTAGATTTAGGGAAGGGGATTCCCAGCATGGACATTAGGGTCATATAATGAAGGATAGTAGAAACCAGTTAGAAAAAAAAGGAGGCCAAGAAAAGGTGATATGACATCTTTAAATACTTTCTGAAAGAGGAAAAATTAGCGTGGAATTCTATATCAAGTTCAAATATCCTTCAATAATGAAGACAAAATAAAGACACATAAAACAAAACAAAAAAGGAGAGAGAGAGAAAAAATTTGTTGTCAGCAGACCTGGCTAAAGAAGTTTCTTCAGGATGACAAGAAATGATAACAGATGGAAATCTGGATCTTCATTAAACAATGAAGAGGACTAGAAATGGTAAATATGTTATGTGAACAGAAGGTCAGTTTTTCCTCTTAATTTTATAAAAACCCATATGATTATTCAAAGCAAAAATTGAAACACTGCATTTTGGAGTATATGATGTGTATAGATGTATTACATATAACAACTAGCATAACAGATGGGTCTGGAAGATGAGCTATACACTTGCAAAGTTCTTACATTTTATTTGAACTGGTATAATATTAACTCTAAATAGACTAAAAAATAAAGAATATATACTATGATGCATACAGCAACTTCTAAAAAGTCAATAAGAAAGAAGGTTCTGGGGCTTGTGCTTGAAGATTGTAGGTGTGATATTTCTCCTCCCCCTCACCTTCATGGGAGGGGTAGCTGACCTGCCCACTAACATTGAGCTTGACTTGTGATCAGTGATCAGCAGAATCACAGCAGCAGAACTAGTTCTGAGACTAGATCTTAGACATATCACATGCTTCCACTTACTCCTCTAGGAATTTCTGATCTTTGCCATAAAAGTAACATGTTCCAGGTTGTTACAGCCCCTCCAAAAGAATAAAACATGTGGATCAAACCTGACTAATCCTCAGCCTGAAGGATATCTGCCCCAGCCTACCGACATACAAGTGAATGAAAAATAAATACTTATTGTTCTAGGATACTGAGATTTATGGCTGTTTGCTAGGTAGCAAAAATTGACTCTAATACCATAGAACTTGAAAATGGGAATGGATGTAAAAAATACAGCTAACACCACAGAAATACAAAGATCGTAAGAGACTACTATACACCAACAAACTGGGTAACCTAGAAGAAATGGATAAGTCATAGAAACATACAACTTAACAACAGTGAACATGAAGAAATAGAAAATCTGAAAAGAACAATAATGCATAAGGAGATAGAATCTATAGTCAAAAACCTCCAAACAAAGAAAAGTCCAGGACCAAATGATTTTATTGGTGAATACTACCCAACATTTATAGAAGAATTAATATCAATGCTTCCCAAACTCTTTCAAAAAATGGAAGAGGAAGGGACACACTCCCCCCCTTTTTAAAAAGATTTTATTTATTTATTTGACAGAAAGTGAGATCGAGAGAGAGAGCATGAGTGGGGTGAAGGGCAGAGGGAGAAACAGACTCCCCACTGAGCAAGGAGCCTGATGCAGGACTCAATCCCAGGACTTTGGGATCATGACCTGGGCTGAAGACAGATGCTTAACCCACTGAGCCACCCAGGTGTCCCAAGAAGGGACACACTTCCAAACTCATTTTATGAGACCAGCATTACTCTGATAATAAAGCCAGACAAGGACACTACAAGAAAAGAAAATAACAGACTAATATCCCTAATGGATATAGATGCAAAAATCTTCAACAAAATACTAGCAAAAGGAATTCAATAACACATGAAAAGGATCATACAGTATGATCAAATGGAGTCTATCCTTGGGATGCAAGGGTGCTTCAACATATACATATTAATACATGTGATATACTGCATTAAAAAATGAAGGATGAAAAGCATATGATCATTTCAGTAGATGTTTAAAAAAGCATTTGACAAATAAAACATCTTTTCATGATCGAAACAAATCCATGATCTCAACAAATTAGGTATAGAAGGAGTTTACCTTAACATAATAAAGGCCATCCATGACAAGCCCATAGCTAACATCACACTCAATAGTGAAAAGCTGAATGCTTTTCCTCTTAGATCAGAAACTAAGCAAGGATGCCTGCTCTCATCATTCTTATTCAGCACAGTACTGGAAGTCCTAGCTAGAGCAATTAGGCAAGAAAAAAAAAAAGCATCCAAAACTAAAAAGAAGTAAAATTTTCTCTGTTTTCAGATGACATGATCTTATATGTAGAAAATCCTAGACTCAACTAAAAAACTGATAGAACTAATAAACAAATTTATTAAAGTTTCAGGACACAAAATCAACACATAAAAATCACTTGTGTTTCTATATATGCACAAGAAACTATCTAAAAAAGAAAAAGACATCTCATTTACAATACCATAAAAAACAATGAAATACGTATGAATAATTTTAACCAAGGATATGAAAGATCTGTACAATTAAAACTGTAGAATAGTGATGAAAGAAAACAAGTAAATGAAAAGATATCTAGTGTTCATGATTGGAATAATTAATATTGTTAAAGTGTTCATATTGCCAAAAGTGATTTAAAGATCCAATGCAATCCTTATCAAAATTTCAATGGAATTTTTCAGAAAAATAGAAAAACTTATCCTAAAATTTGTGTGGAACCACAAAAGAACCCAAATAGCCAGAAAAATCTAGAGAAACAAGAACAAAGCTGTAGTCATCACACTTCTTGACTTCAAACTATATTACAAAGTTACAATAATCAAAACAGTGTGGAACTGACATAAAAATAGACTCCTAAGCTAATGGAACAGAAGAGAGAGCCCAGAAATAAGCCCAGGCATATACAGTCAGCTGATCTTCAAGAAGAGTGCCAAGAATACACAATGGGGAAAAGATAGTCTCTCCAATAATGTTGTTTGGAAAACTGGATATCCACACACGATATTGGATTGAAATTGGACTCTTACTTTACATTGTACACAAAAACCAACACAAAATAGATTAAAAATTTAAATGTTAAGATCTGAAACTGTAAAACTCCTGGACTCTATTTAACATTGGTCTTGGCAATGATTTTTTGGATTTGACACCAAAAGCAAAGGCAACAAAACAAAAATAGATAAATGGGACAACATTGACCTAAAAATCTTCTGACAGAAAAGGAAATCAACACCAATAAAAAGAAAAAAGCAGCCTACAGAATGGGAGACAATATTTGCAAACTGTTTATCCGATAAGGGATATATAAAAAATATATGAGGCACTCATATGACTCAATAGCAAAAACAGAACAAAATTTTTAAAAAACCAAAAACCCAATTAAAAAATAGGCAAAGGAATTGAATAGACATTTCTCAAAAGAAGACTTACAAATGGCCAATAGCTGTATGAAAGGTACTCAAAGTCACTAACCATCAGGGAAATGCAAATTGAAACCACAATAAATATCCCCTCACACCTGTTAGGATGACTATTATCAAAAAGATAAGAGATAACACGTGTCAGTGAGGATGTGGTGAAAAGGGAACCCTTGTACTAATGTAAATTGGTATAGCCGCTCTAGACAATTATCACATGGTTTCTTTCATCTATGGAACATAAGAACTAGGAGATCGGTAGGAGAATAAAGGGATAAAGAAACGGGGGGTAATCAGAAGGGGGAATGAAGCATGAGAGACTATGGACTATGAGAAACAAACTGAGGGCTTCAGAGGGGAGGGGGGTGGGGGAATGGGATAGACTGGTGATGGGTAGTAAGGAGGGCACGTATTGCATGGTGCACTGGGTGTTGTACGCAAGTAATGAATCATCGAACTTTACATCAAAAACCAGGGATGTACTGTATGGTGACTACTAACATAATATAATAAAAAAAACATTAAAAAAAAAGAAAACAGTATGGATATTCCTCAATAAAAATAGAACTACTGTATACTCTAGCAATCCAACTTCTGGGTATATAGACAAAGGAAATGAAATCAGTTTCTTGAAGTAACATCTGAACTCCTATGTTCATTGCATCATTATTCACAATAGCCAAGATATGGAAACAAACTTGGTGTTCCTCAACAGGTAAATGGATAAAGAAATTGTGGAATATGTACAAGAGAATATTATTCTACCTTTAAAAAGAAGAAAATTCTATCATTTGTCATAGTGTGGATGCACTTGGAGAACATTATGCTAAGTGAAATAAGCCAGATACAGAAGGACAAATACTGCATGATACCACTTACATAAGGAATCTAAAATAGTCAGATCATAGAAATAGGGTGCAGAATTTTCTAGGCAGAAGGGGAAATGAGGAGGCATTAGTCAAAGGGTACAAAGTTTCAGATATGTGAGGTGAATAAGTCCTAGAGATCTATTTTACAGCATAGTGCCTATAGTTAACAATAATATACTATATACTTAAAAATTTGTTAAGAGGGTAGATCTTTTTTTTTAAGAGGGTAGATCTTAAGTGCTCTTATTACAAAGAATTATAAAAAAGATAAAGAGGGCAGAAGGACACTTAGAGGGGACAGACATGTTTATGGCACAGATTGTGTTGATGGTTTTATGGGTGTACACTTATCTCCAAATCCATCAAGTTGCATACATTACATACGTATGTGTGTACAAATATACTTCGATAAAGTGGTTTAAAAAAAAAGTTTAGTTGCTTTAGTATTACATTCAAGACCCTTAATAATCTGTCCCTATTCAGTCTCAGGTAAATCTTCAGACTAGCCAAACTGTTCTCTTCTTCTTCAAGTTATTATTTTATTCACAGTCTTTCATTCACTGGACAATGAGTTATGGAACATCTCTCATGAGCCAAGCACTGTTTTAGATGCTAAGGTTGGATAGTGATGAAAAAGAATTTCTACAGCCAGGATTTTATATCCCAGTAGGCTTCAGATTGTATATTACTTAGTGGACTTTATGTTTGGTAAAGTCAGTAACTTAAAGAGACTAGCTTGAGTTTTACTACTTTTTGGCCAGCTTTATTGAGGAATGATTGACAAAAAAGAGTATATATTTAAGGTGTACAATGGGTGTTTTGATATAAGTATAACTAATGTAATGATTACTGCAATCAAGCTAATTAGCATTTATCTCCTCATATAGTTACCATTTTTGCATGTGTGTGTGGCCAGAACACTTAACATCTACTCTCTTAGCAAAATTCAAGGATGCTAACTACTTTATTGTTAATGTAATGTAATTATAGTTTATGTAATTCTGTATAGTTTATATAAATAATGTGTGTATGTACAGTTGTATAGTTAATGCAATGTATTATTGTCAACGCAATGCTGTACATTAGATCTCTAGAATTTCTTCATCTTATAACTGAATGTTTGTACCCTTTTGACCAGCATCTCCCCATTTCCCCCATCTCCCAGCACCTGGCAATCACCATGCTACTCTCTGTTTTCCTAGTTCAACTTTTAGAGATTCCTCATGTAAATGGTACTATGTATGCATCACTGCCAACATTTGTTATCTTTTGTGGGTTTTTGATAATAGCTATCCTAATGGTGTGAGCTGATACCTCTTTGTGGTTTTGATTTGCATTTCTCTGATGATGATTGATAGTGAGCACCTCTTCATATACCTGTTGGCCATTTGTGTCTTTTGAGAAATGTCCATTCAGTTCTTTTGCCCATTTTTACAATTGTTGTGTTTTTACTATTGAATTGTAGGAGTTCTTTACATGTTTTAGGTATTAATCCTTTATCGAATATATGGTTTGCAAATATTGTCCCACATTCTGTAGGTTGCCTTTTCATTTTGTTGATTGTTTCCTTAAGGCAACTGACCTTGATTTAGTTGATAATGAGACTTATGAGCAGACATGTATGGGACCAATGTAAGACAGAAGAGCAATCAAGAAGTGGTGTGCAGGAAAGGAGGATAGAGATATTGAAGGAAAGAGACCCATTAAGATATTGCTGAAATGGTCCAAGCCAGACATAAGGGCATGACCAAGCCAGTGCTAGTAGAAAGAACAGGAGGCACTATGATGAAATTATTGATTATTCCTGGCAACTGATTAAAGGTTGAAAGTGGGGCGCCTGGGTGGCACAGCGGTTGAGCGTCTGCCTTCGGCTCAGGGCGTGATCCCGGCGTTATGGGATCGAGCCCCACATCAGGCTCCTCCACTATGAGCCTGCTTCTTCCTCTCCCACTCCCCCTGCTTGTGTTCCCTCTCTCGCTGGCTGTCTCTATCTCTGTCGAATAAATAAATAAAATGTTTAAAAAAATAAAAAAAAAATAAAGGTTGAAAGTGAAGGTCCTGGATCATCCAGGGCCTGGGTCATTTTAGGAAGTATGGAACTTGACAACCCAAACACAACATCTAAGTGGGCAGTTGGAAACAGGAACCTAGATCTCAGGAGATGAGTTCCAGGTGGATTGGGGAATTAGAGATCACTCTTAATTGATTTGATCTAGATTTGGAATCATGAAAGAGGGTGACCTCACCAAGGGACAAATGAGTGTAGCAAGAGAAGTAGATCAGAAAGAGAATTTGGAAAATGTTGTTTACATTTATGTAGCTCTAATAGGAGAATAGTTGGACCAAAAAACAAAAATGAAAACAGACAACCCCCATGCCACACAGGAAACCAGGACAATGCACAGATGCAGAAACCAAGGGAGATAGGGTATCAACATGCTGCTGAAGAGAGGATGCAAAAGTGTGCAGTGAGTTTGGTCATTGGAGGCCATTCTTAACTGATTATTAAGGGTCAAGAAAGGAAAGCAAATGGCAACAAACAGAGCAAAGTGGGTATGGGGGAAAATCCACAGCAGCCTGTGAGAACTGTGGAAGCAAATGAAGGACAGGAATGGGCAGCCGCTGAAGGTAGAAGCCGATTTAGGAAAGGTTTTGTTTAGGTTGGGGAAGTCTGAGCACATCTTCCCCCATAGAAGGGGGCAGAACCACTGGAGAGAGATCAACTGTGCAAAGGAACACGAGCAGAGAACTGATGGAGCCAAGGGGTCGAGAGGTCAGAAGGGATGGAAATGAGAGCAGGTGCAGCTTGACAGCCTTTAGAAAAAGAGCTGCTAATAACTGGTTTGTCAATGCTGACATTTTTAGCTATCTTGTCCACACGTCATAGTGTGGCTTCAAGAGCAGGACAACCTCTTCCAATCTCCCTGCTTCTCTGGGTCTGATATCTAGCCTGAGAGCTGGAAAAAAGGAGAGAGTCTCTTAATTAAAGCCCTGATGATGGTAACGGTATCTATTCCTACTTTCCAGACATTCCATGCATACTTAGCCTATCATTGAGCAGAAGGTGGGAAACGTATTGTTCTACTAATGGTGAGCGCCAAAAATGGGAATGCAGATTCATGTTAAAATCGAAGTCACATAGCCAGGAAAGGGGGCTATATTTCTCTTTGTCCCCTAGATAGCCCCACATTGCTCTGCAAAACCAGTGTGACATAACCCGCCCCCTTCAACACACACACACACACACTCAACCAAAGGAAAAGCTTTCACAGAATGCTAACAGTTCCAACAAAAATACTTGAACTTTCTGTAGTTCCTTTCATCCGACCCTGATATTTTCCTTGAAAATGAACCACAGTAGCTCCAAGGAGCATGGAGAAAGGAACAGATGGACAATGAGATAAAGGAGTTTGGATTTGCCTAAGAAATATAATTAAACCTTGAGATTTCCACGCTTTTCCAACTATATAAAAACTTTATAAAATCTTTCTAATTATTAGAAATTGTTCTTAAAGAGTCATTTCTCTGGATGATGGTAACATAGGGGTTACTATGTCCCGGGCACTGTTCCAATCTCTTTATATGTATTATCTCAGTTGATCCTAGCAAGAATTATGTAGTGAAGGCAGAAGTACATTTTCATCACTTACAAATGAGGGAAACTTGCTTGGAGAATGTGAGGCTGCTCACACTTACAAGTGGTGGGGCCAGGATTTGAAGTCTGCAAGTCTCCCACGAGAGCCTGCATCTCAACCACCATATAAGGCCATGTCTCCAGAGATAGGCGCAAGTCACTTTTCTTCATTATACTGGCAAATTATGAAACCTACTTTGAATTTCATAAAGCCATCTCTACATATGCTTAGGAGCCACTTGTTGAAAAGAGCATGTTATCATGTCTTTTTTTCCCCCTACCCAATGAAGAATAGTGCAGTTAAGTCAGTCATTTTGGCTTTAAAAAAAAGTTCACCCAGTGGTTTACCCGGCATGCCACCGCCTTTCCTGTACTCAGCATCTGTGAAGGCAGCAAAGAATGCCTGTCACTTCTAATCTTGTGATTAACTGAACGGGGCAGTAAATGCTCTGGCTCTGGAGCAATGTCAATCTCAAGAGCAGCAACTCACCAAATGGATTTTCAAATCATATATCTGATAGGGGACTAATACCCCCAATACATAAAGAACTCCTACAACTCAAAGCAAAACCCCCAAACAAGCCAATTAAAAAATGAGCAGAGGGGGCTGCCTGGGTGACTCCATCGGTTAAGTGTCTGACTTGATTTTGATTCGGGTCATGATCTCAGGTCATGATCTCAGGGTCCTGGGATCAAGCCCCGCATCGGGCTCCCTGCTCAGTGGAGACCCCGCTTCTCCCTCTCCCTCTGCCTGACGCTCTGCCTACTTGAGCTGTCTATCTCTCTGTCAAATAAATACATAAAATCTTTTAAAAAAATAAGCAGAGGGGGCCGCCTGGGTGGCTCAGTCCATTAAGTGTCTGACTCTTGATTTTGGCTCACGTCATGATCTCAGGGTCGTGGGATCAAGCCCTGCACCACACTGGATGCATAGCCTGCTTAGGATACTCTCTCCCTCTCCCTCTGCCCTTCCCATCCCCACTTGTGTTCTCTCTCTCTCTCTCTCTCTCAAAAAGAAAAAAAATGGGCAGAGGATCTGAATAGACATTTTTCCAAAAAAAAACCATACAGATGGCCAACAGACATGAGGAAAGATGCTGAACATCACTCATCATCGGGAAATACAAATCAAAACCACAGTGATATATCACCTCACACCTGTTAGAATGATTGTTCTAAAAAAGACAAAAAATAAAAAGTGTTGGTGAGGATATGGGAAAGAGGGGAACATTAGATGGGAATGTAAATTGGTGCAGCCACCATGGAAAAACAGCATGGAGGCTTCTTGTTAGTTCTGCCAACAGGGGCATTTTGGGGAGATTGGCAAGTGTGAGGAAGGTGAAATGGGCTCCCCTCCCGGTTTCCAGTTCTGATCACAGTGGCCGTTTCAGCAGCAGAAAGAAGGCTCCACCTGCCACTTCTTGACTGCTGCCAGCACCAGCCATGCTCACGCTGTGCCTGTCCAGCGATGCCAGCAACAGCTAGACTGCCAGCTGGGCTGTCCTCACTCACGCCCTGCACCAGGCCCCTGGGAGCATTTGAGCATCTGCAGGGCACACTTCTAGCTGCACCAGTGATCTGAATGCCCACTGGGTTATGCCTCCATCCAGAGATCCAAACTGTGGACCTCCAGAGAGAAGTCCACCCCCACATCTGGTGGTCGACCTCAATGCCCTACTTAGAAGTCAAGGCACCAGCAGTGCAAGCCTTTCCCCTGAAGATCTCCTGTCCAGACCCTGGTATGCTGTCTTCAGAGGCTGGGGTATCAGCTGTGCAGACACACCTCCCTCCCCAGAGGTTTGAGTGAGCCCCTCCTTCAACCCCTGGGGCCTGGTAACAGTACCTCTTCCCGTTTCCCCACCAGCCCTGCACGGTAGTTCCTACTGTATGTGAACTCTGGCTTACTTTAGCATCCATATGTTTTTTTTTTTTCAGCCTTCCAATGCCCATTTTACAGTTTTTGTGCATTGAAATACTCAATGTGCCTTCTCTTTTCCACTAGAACCTAACTGATATTGTATTTAGGGTACCGAAAGGAGGGAGTCCCAGGAAACAGACCCTCAAAATGGGAATTTGCAGTTGATTTGCCCCTGTCTTTGGCCTTGAAAGCAATGCTGAGCCCCTTGCCAATGAAACATTGGGTATTGGCAATTCATGCATGGGCAGTGGCATCATGATTAATCAATATTACCTGCGGTTGCTTGCAACAAAGTGGCCATTGAAGGCAAGGTTTTGAGAAACCGGACGGCTGCTTCTGACTACACTGGAGAATTTACAGAAAGGAAATGACAAGGTCAGGTCTTTAATCTTTCAGCTCTGTTTCTTGGTAGAATAGCACACAGTATGTAGGGTGTATATTGGCTCCAGAATCTGAAGGGACTTCTACTTGTAAGAGGTACAAAGTGCAACTCTTGTCTTTCCCTTTAGAGATGATATCCTGACATGCTTTTGAGTGCTGAACCCCCTGGAACTGAGAAGAGGCATGGTGGCGGACATCTTAGAATGAGCACAAAGTGAGGCTATTTCTGTCCTATGTGAATGCCACTGAGTGGCATTTACAAGAGGCTCTCACTAAGCAGATGAATGAGATGACACACTCTGTGGATGTTGGCCAGCTTTCCCCCTCAACCACAACGGTGCTCAGTTAATGGGTCCATGTTTAAGGTGGCCATGTTGGCAAGCATGGAAGCCCCACATCTTTTCACCACATGGACTTTTCCTCACCAGCGTTAATCTGGCTGTTGCCACTGCTGAGCACCTGACCTACTGATAAGCAGAAGCGTGTACTGAGCCCCTGATATGATGTCATTCCTGAAGGCCACCTGCAGGCATGGTGATTATGTTGGATCCCTTCTATTCTATTAAGGAGAGAGAAGCAATTTATACCATTGGAATAAGCCCTTATTCAAGATGGGGGTTTGTCTTTTGTGTGTAATACTGCTGCAACATCTTCATCCATGGACTTATGGAGTATGTTATTCTCTGTCATGGTGTCCCTCACAACTTTGCTTCTGGCCAGAGAACTCATTTATAGCAAAAGAAATACAGCAGTGGGCTTATGCTTGTGGAATTCAGAGGTCTTCTCATGTGCCCATCACCCAGAAGCATCCGGCTTCATAGAACATCGGAATGGCCCTCAGACAAGGCAGTTACAGTACAAGTTGAGAAACAACACCTGAGATGTGGGGACACTATTCTACAGTGTGTGGTAATTGAGATATGGTGCTGTTTCCCCCATAATCAGAGTATAAAGGTCTAGAAACCAAGGGATGAAGATAGACTTGGCTCCTGTCACTAGCAAACCCACTGGAGAAATATTCCTTCCCATGTTAGCAACTTTGGATTTAGAGTTCTAAGTTAACAACAGAAGCATCCTTCCACTGGGGACGCAATGATTCCATTGAATTGAAAGTCAAGACTTTCACCTAGACATTTTGGGCTTTCATGCCACTGAATTGATAGGCCACTGGCTGGGGCAATTGATCCTGATTACCAAGCAGAAAAGGTTGCTGCTATACTCCAGCGACAGGAAGGACTATGTCTGGAGCCTAGAGGATTCTCTGGGGGCAGCTCTTAGTCCCATTAAGTCCTATAACAATCACTGATGGAAAACGCTAGTAACTTAAGTTACTACAGTAAAACTGTAGACAATCCAGTCCCTTAGAAATAAAACTGAAAGAAATAAAGTAGAGAACGCTGACCAACTGAGGGGCTGACTGGCTGTGGGGAAATGGCCTGTAGAATGAGAAATGGAAGAGGGAAGTTCTAGAAACCAACAATGGTCATGTGTCTCATACAGAAATGAAGACTTTAGCAGGTGTGCATGGTCCCCTTTGTTGTTGCCTCATTTTATGTAAGTCTTGCTGTCAATGGTTGGCTTTATAATTTCACCTCTAGGTTATGGAAGTGCAGGTGGTATTGTGACTGAAGTAGAAAAGGAATTCACCAGAATATGAGATGGGTAGAGGACAGGTGGGACCCTGTGTTTCATCTTTTGGGGAGACAGTGAGAGTGTCTTCATTTGTAAGAAAGACTGATACATCTTATAGGGCAGAAGCAAGTTGTTATTGTATGAGATCTCAAGTAAGGGTAGAAGGTTGTGTATGGATGTTGCTGGCCAAAGCACTGTTTAATTACCTCTTGTCTGTTAGCCTGAGACCATTCTTTTATATTCTGCCCTGTGACTTTGGAGCTGAAACCCTGCAAACTACAGTTCCTAATCTCCCTGGCCAGCTTTCAATTAGGTCTATTAATGAAAAGTCCTAGAGGGGTTTAGAAGGTGGAAGAGGAGGAGGAAGTGACCTCCTGTAGACTCCTACCTCCACCTGTGTGGATATCAGCGGGTTGGGACTTTGTTCCAGAGGTCCGCGCAGCAGTCCTGCAAGCCTCATCCCAGCCCATAGTTTGATAACATCACCTCTTCCATTTTATTCCCCCAGACTGCTCCTGCAGTTATCGATATCTGGATTATTCCAGCATCTCCATTTTGTTTTTTCTGACTTCCAACACCTGTGTAACCAATTCCCTGTATTACTCAATCCTGTCTGTTGGGCTGTGTGGTAACTGATATATGGTGTATGATTTCTGCTTTCCTGCTGGACTTCACTCTTACCACTCCCTACCCTACTATAATAGTCATGGCTATCTCTCCATCCATCCATCCATCCATCCATCCATCCATCCATCCATCCACCTATCTATCTAACATATCCTAATTAATTAACAAGGATGGCAAGCAAGATGATTTTCATGAAGAATTCTTGAGTGAGGTCATAGAGATTTCAGCAGAATTCTAAAATGACAAAGCTTGCCTTTGCCTCTTCTCTCCTTTTTCTTTGGTACTGTCCCTTCATCCTGGACCTCCAGAATCCCAATGTCCCCTCCCTTCGAAATCTGTACTTTGTTCTTCTAAACATAACTGACATATGAAAGCTTATGGAGAATGATGCAAGGAATCGTTGGTACTTTAAAGAACACCCTTGAAGCTGCCAAAGTTTCTTATACTCAAAGGAACCCAACAAGGTGCGACGGTAACATGACCTGGCAGGTTACCTTGGAAGGATTACACTAGTCTACCGTGATCAAGAGAATGAGTGGGCCCCATGGTAGTTTTTTGAAATTTTGGAGCCTCTGGAGTGGATGACATGCAAAAATCAGACAAAATAAACGACTTTTCAGGAAGATAAATTAGATGCAAAATATCCCAGCACTTTTGAACTTTGTATTCTCTTCCTGGTAACGTCAAGGAGAGAGAATGGCCAAAGACTGGAAGCCTGAGTGTGTGTAGAAACCAAGGGCTCTCTCTTGGTGTTATTTACTTTAAAGTAGATCAGTTAAGATGGTTCTGCTGCAAGCAACAGAGAAGCCAACTTACAATTACTTAAGTAACCCAGCATTCCATTCCTGGCTATATATGCAGGAGAAGGGAAAAAAATATGACCACATGAAAATTCTACATGAACATTCATAGCAGTACTACTCATAATAGCCAAAAGGTAGAAACGACCAATATGTTCATCAAATGAGGCATGGTGGTGTATCCATACACTGGAATACTATTCAGCTATAATAAGGAATGGAGTCCCTATATCTGTTGCGATACGGATGAAGCCCAAAAACATTATTTTAAGTGAAAGAAGCCAGGCACAAAAGAGCAATTTACTGTATGATTCCCTTCATTTGAAATGTCCACAATAGGCAATTCCGTAAAGACAAAATAATGGTTGTGTCGCGCTGCAGGGAGTGGGAGGATCGACTGGGGAAGTGAGAACTAAAAGGTATATGGGGTTTCCTTTGTAGATGGTGAAAATGTTCTAACAATGATTTATGGCCATGGTTGTGCAACTCTGTGAATATATTGAAAACCATTAATGGTGCACTTTTCAGTTGGTGGATTCTGTGGTATGTGAATTACATTTTAATTTACTATTAACAAAAAATTACTTAAATAATAAGGGAAATTATTTCCTTTATAACAGGATGTCCAGAATTAGGTCGGTTTAGCAGTTGACTAATTCAGCAGTTTAAGCACATCATGAGAGACCTACGTTCTCTTCATCTTCCTGCTCTGCCGTTTTTAGTCAGCTGCCCTCATGGTTTTATGACAGCGACAGCAGCTTCAGACACCTGGGGTGTCACCCCACCCCCCTTTTCTTACTTCTCTTTATTTCTGGAAGAAAAGCCTTTGCCAGTGGTGTCCAAGCTAACCATCCATCATACCTCATGGGCTAGAACTGCTCTCCTACCATCAGTAATCCAGTCCCCAGGAAGGGGAGGGGTGTCACCCTGACTGGGTTAGCACAATCAGGTTTAATCCTGAGTCCTAAGGAGGAGAGGTGGATGCTGGACTCTAACCAGGGCTCTGTCAGCAGGGAAGAGGAGGATGATGGGTGCAGGGAGGCAGCCCCAGCATCTGCCAAAGAGGATGTAGAAAACAGCATTTTCTTGCAGGAAGAATGGAATCAGAGTTAGCTATGAATGTACTTCTGTCTGTCTTTCTCTATCATCTGCCTGCCTGCCTACCTACCTATTTACCTACCTACCTTTATACACACAGATTTTAAATGCCTATCCTTTTGACTTCTTGTAACTAAAGGGTGTGTGTTTTTACTCTTTTTTGTTTTTTATCTTCCAAGATTTGCATTTCCCTCAAAGCCTCCCACATCAGGGAAGATTAGAAGGACTCACGCTGATGCGAGCTGGCTCAGCGGGCATCCCCTTGGCCTCCGAGGGGCAGTGCGCTCCAGGCCAAGTCTGCCCGGCTGCCTCTCCAGGCACAAGTTGTGGCTGAGCAGAAGCAAGCCAGGAGGAGAAAGCACTTGGCTGAGGTCTCCTTCGGGTGAAGTGCACACCCTCGGTCTTGGCCTCGCCCACCTCTCAACCGGTTCCAATCCCGATGCTGCCTTTGCTGACATGGGCAAGGGGTGCCTGTGAGCTGCCCTGTGCATGTGGTTGTGTTTAACTCTATAGAACTTTGAACCAACCTCAAGCTGAGCCAGTGGGGAGATCAAAGTCAATAAAGTGTATGTATTTTATAAACGGTGAACTTTTGTGAAGAAACCAAACTCATTTAAGCCAAAGCCAAGGGGAGTGTTATGTTTTGACTGATGCTTAAAACAAAGAAAGAAGGTTGTTTCCCCCTGTGTGTTATTTGGGTTTTTTTGTTTTTGAGACTGTTTATTAAAGTCCATACTTTAAAATAAACATAGAGAACTCTCGTGTTCTTTTTGTAAACACGTCGGAGCCCTTTGAAGCCCTGGATCATGAGCATGAGAGCAGATGACTGTTTATCCTCTCCTGGGCTCCGTGTTTAGTTAGCTGGGTCTTGAAAACTTTAAACCTCCTTCTCCTTGAGAGAGATTTTCTGAATTGACTCTGGTAGAGCAGAGAAAGGGGGAAAAGGCCTCAGGAGTTAGTTAGCATCTGTATTCAAACTTCTCTGCAAACACCAAACACGGTCCTCCCCACCCCCACCCCGGGGGCCACACAGCCTGGGCCACAGGCTCCCCTTTCCCTGTGTTAGCATTGACTCGAAACCCACTGGAGTCCCTCTACCTGCCCAGTCGGGTCCCTCCCCGGCCTCTCCACGCAGCGACATGTACACGGTGGCACCTTGTCTCGGGCAGGAGAGGACCCAGGGTTTGCGACACCTGCTGATGTCTGGGGTGTGACTGCTCCCATCATGGCCCGTGGCAAGCCACCTGTGTCACCCATGGAGCACTGGGTGCGGAGAGGTGGGCACAGGGCTTGGGCGGCGGGCCTCCATCCGGCACCCCAGCCTCCACCGCTGCCCCCTGCCCGCATTTCCCTCCCATGCCTGGGAGTCAGCCGACGTCATTTCAGTAACTGTTCTAAGGGGCGGTTTCCCCCACTGTGGGCAGACTTTATTTTCTTGTTCGAATGGCCCTCTCCTTGTAGCACAGAGATACTGCTTCCATTTTCCTTGCTGCCCCAGCCCGCAGAGATCGGCCGGGCTATTCTGGTCACTTCCTTTGGACAGTTCCTTGAATTGTTTTGATGCCATTGTATGATTCACCGAATCCAGCTTCCTTTCCCTTCTGAGGCAGCTGGGAAAATCAGGCTCCCTTCATATTTTCCTTTGTTAATGGCTGTATCCTGAAGTCATTCATGCCTGGCTGGGCAGGGGGTGGTGGGAGCTGTGGGCCCGGCGCCCCAGCCTCCCAGGCATCAGTGATGTTCCTTGATGGGTGGAAAGCCCTCCTGGCAGGAGGGTGCAGTGTCTGGGGTGAGGCGGATTTTCCACTCAGTTTCCAGGTGTCAGTGGGGGAGTGTGGGACCCACAACCTGGCGTCCACCTGGAGATAGGACACCTATTCAAGATGATGAGGGCTTTGTCCAAACACACAAATGCAGATTTGGTCCTCACGGTGTAAGAGCTGGAAGCTTGAGTCGAGCCTTGTGAGGAGACTGGGCCCTCACCCGATGGTGGGGGGCGGCTAGCAGGGGCATTCCCGGGGTCAGGCAGGGCTGGGAGACAGCTCTGGCCTGCCATCCTTGCCTCTCGGAGCCTGACTCCTCATCAGCTTGCTGGGGTTAAGAAAATCGTCTTAGGAATCAAAGGTGGCATGGCTTTCTTAGGACCTTTGGATCCAGGTACCCACCGTGGCTCCTCGGCCCAGATAGGAACGGAGATGAGAGATGGTGGGAAAGCCGACCAAGGGCCTCCTCTCGCCTGGCCACGCTGTGATTCTGTAAGCATCTGCTCCCTGCTCGGGGTTCCGAGGGGGAAGGGAGAAGGGGTGATCCTTTGGAAGGGCTTATGCCCACGTAGTTGGAAGTACGGGGAGAAGATAGAGCGCCACAAACAGAGTGACAGCTTTGTCCTGTCCCCTCCTGGCCACTTCCGGTCAATAACTGCTGTGAACACTGATCATAACAGCAGGAAGAGAGCTCAGCTACGGCCCAGTGAGTACGTGCAAACCGCCCTGCACCTGTTACCCCATTTAACTAGTGCATTAGCCCAGTGACGTACGTGTTTTGTTATTATTCCCATTTTATAGCCAGGAGACTGAGGCTTACAGGAAAGTTATTAATTTGTCCAAGGTCACAACAGAGCTGAAGTCTGAGCCGATTTAAGTGGTTTCAAAGGTTTTCTTCCTGTCACTATACAACCATGCTTCTCTGAACCCCAGTGTGTGTGTGTGTGTGTGTGTGTGTGTGTGCACCATGCTAGGATTCCTGTTCTCCTAGAACTTACTAGTAATAAGACCATATCCTAGCTTTGGTACCACACCCGGCCAAGCCAGTGATGAGAGGAGGAACAGAATGTCCCCCACTTTTGCCCCAGAGACCCAGCAGCCTGCGGGTTTCCCAGGAGAAGCTGCTAGAAGTGCCCGGTAGGCTCTAGCACTGCCCTGTGTCTGTCCCCATCTCTCCCAGTTTCCGCCTCTCCTCTGGAGTCCTTGTTTCCAGCTGGCTGACTCAAACCTGCATTCCTCTGTCCCATCTAATCTTTTCGGGAGATGACCCAGCCAGACGGCCAGCCTGGCTTTTCCTTTCACTTTGGCCCTTGGACTCCGAGCCTGGGCCTCCTGCCTCCGCTCATGCTCTGCAGTCTACACGCGAGGCCTGCTCTGCTCCTGGACCTGGCTCATTGCCCGCCAGGCCACGCACTGCTGGGAGGAAGGCGGGTGGAGGCCCAGTGTGTCTGTTGCTTGCTGCCGGAGCGGAGACAGGGACTCCGGCTCCATTCTCCTTCCCTCTCCTCCGTGCCTGGCTGTCCCACTGATCCAGCTGGAGTGTGATTCCTCCTCCTCGTGGTGGCAGCACACCTCCAGCCACAGCAAATCAGCTCCGCTAATTGTCCAGTTAATTAATGATCCTGGTTGGCAGTTCCCAGTGCAGAAGACGAGGCAGGGATTGGATCTGTATGTGGTCCAGTTAACCATGGGTGACTCGGGGGAAATGACTTACCTCTCTCTTCCCATTTCCGTATCTGCACAATGGAGAGATAATAATAGAATTTACCTCATGCAGTTGTTTCATGGATTAAATGAGCTAACATATGCAAAGCGCTTAGAACAATGTTTGGCACGGGGTCATCCCTATCTAAGTCTTAGATAATTCATATTCTTGGACATAACGTTACTTCGCTTCCTCTGGGGGTCCTAATTTGTGGTCACTAAGCAATGGATGGCCAGATCACCAAACCCAAATAAACTAACTTTTCCCCTTTAGTTCAAACCACCTTAGTAACCGATCAAATTCATAGCACGGCACTTGGCTTAATTAGCTCTGGCTGACTCTTAATTCCAGTTGACCCAGAATTACCGGACAGTGTCCAGGGGTCTGAATTAGTGTATCTCCAAAGGTAAGAAGGAACTTTTAGCAAAGAGATAACCTGGTCTTTTAAATTCTTAAAATTCCCCTGTAGTTCTGGACAAATCACACGGCCCTCCTGCCCACCCAACATTATCGTATCCAGATGGCCTCATGAGTGCTCAGCATTTTCAACAAACTATATGGGAAAGTATCTTAAAAATCAAAAAGAATAGCCCCTGCTTACAAGTCTAGTATGTAGACCACAAAATAACAGTAAATTCCAAAGCAAATAGTCAGTAGTATAGACTGAAAAATGAGCCATGTGTGATGAGTAACTTCTTAACCAACTCGATGTAACAATCCAGTGGAGCTCTGATGCACTCAGCTGGTGACCTGTTTGAGTCCACCGTTCAGTTCGCAGAATCTCTGGTCTCTTCTGGGTTGACTAGGGACCTGCATGGTGCAAAGCAGATTCTCAGAACCCTGGCAGGAATCCTGGCTCTCTGCCATGGGATTTGCATAGCGGCTCTGAGCTCAGGAAAGAGGCTGGTGGGATAGGCTGCTGGCGCCACCCAGCACGCGCAGCCAGGCTGCTCTGGTTTACGTAAGCTCACCCCTCTGGTCCTGTTGGTGAACTGTCCAGAGAGCCGAGTAAATAAATGGCCCGCCCACCGGGAGGACAAGAAGTTCTCGTCCCTCCGCCGTGGAGAGGAAGAATGACACAGTCATAGCCGTCAGCACCTTCTCTCTGCCTGGGAAACATCAAGGAGACCTTTTTTTGTAACGTAATTGTTAAGCTGATTGTACACTCACGCCAAGACAGTGTGCACCGTAGCTGACCTTGAAGACTCTGAGGGCCACCTTTCTCGTAAGACACATGGTCTCAGACAACAGTCCCTTTTGCTACAGGGTCAGGTGAGGTTACTCATTCCCAGGAAAGCTGAATGTGGCTTCTTACCAGGCGCTGGGTTTTGAGATGTGCTAGCGAATGTGTGTGCACCTGAGCACGTGTGTGTGTGCACGCGCGTGTGTGTGTGCACGTGCATGTGTGTGTGTGCTGGGCACCCATCATGGTCGCCCTTGAACCTGAGGCCAGGGTTGGGGTTCTCGGACTTACGGCTGTGCCCTACTTGCTTGTTTTTACCAGCACGTGAAAATGACCATGAGGACCTGTGAGAAGTTAGGTCACAGCATTTTCAGAGTCGTGACGTGTTAGATACGTTGAACGTTGACTGACGGTGAATACAGGATGGTGTTTGGAAGTTGGGGGCGGGGGTCAAAGGCCACCCGACTGTTGGGAATGCAGGTGTAAGAAACCGTCTCCCTCACCGCAGAGACTCTTCCCTGAGAAACACGGACATGGAACATGGGGTCCGTGGGAGGGCACTCATCTTGCTCCCCCGACAGCGGGGGGTCGGGACCCACACGCTCCCAGCACACCCGCAGCAGCCCAGGAAATCGCTCTTTGTGACTGTTTCCTCCATGTGCTCTGCTCCCATTTCCGTACTCAGCGTTCTCATTTTCTTCCCCTTTTCCTGCCATTAAGACCTTCTCTTGAGGACAGTGTGGCGAACTAATTTCCCCTATGATGCCAATGACTGATCAAGTCTGAAGTGTTGTTCTCTCCAAGAAAATGGTCCCCTAAGAGGGAGGGAGATGATAGGTCTTTAAGTGTAGAATGAAGTGTGGAATTTCAGGCATCAGTGAGCGAGGAGGAAAGGTGGGCTTTCAACGCACACAGGTGTGCCCACGCGACCACGCCCACAATCGCATGTGCAGCGCTCGCTGGAAAGGGCAGTGCTGGCTCTTCTCATGGTGGGAGAAAAGACAGAAGACGTGGTCCAGACCCTGTCCGTTATTCCTTCCTCCCCATCCTTACTGAGGGCCTCACACTCACAGGCATTGTCCCCGACGCAACATTTCCTCGCTTGCTAAAAGGCAGACTTGCTGAGGCTGGTGTCTTACACGCAGCCCCTCAGCACGTGGGCTGGAGGAAGGAGGGTGAATCCCTCCTGGCAGCGCTGGCCTGAGGCCGGCTCTGATGGCCCGCACTCCCCAGGCGCCTGCAGCCCCAGGGCAGGCCAGGCCAGCACCGCCCCCCCCCAGCGTGCTGGGACCCTCAGGGCGGGTGGCGTGTCCCGAAGCCTTTGCTGAAACTCGCCCTCGGTTGAGTGTGGGGCTACCTCCCCAGCCCTGTGGCTCTGCAAGCCCACATTCTTGAGCCCGAGAAAGCAGGCGGCTGGAAGCCGTGTCGAATTGCAGAACCTTGGCCTGTAGCGATGATGTTCCGTGCGCTCCACTCAGGGCTCTCCCCCTGCCTGCTGGGCGAGCGCACACATTCCATTTCTTCCCTCTATCAGCCCGGCCCTGCCAGAATTCCTGTCTGAATTCCTCCTCATTAACAGTGATGTGCTCTCCACCGGAAGTTCCTAAGAGCTCGTGGCAGTGGATAATGATTGTTTTTGCAGGAGGGACCCCGATGGTTTTTCCGTTTCTGTTTCCATACTATGTCCCGAAACCCACACTTCATTGAAAGCAGATGGCAAACGCGTCCTCGACGTGCAAGGGGAGACGCCCGGGCTGGGATGGCTCTGATGTGTCTGCCTTCTGGGCAGCCCTGGCACCGAGAGGGGCTGGGACGCTGGAGCCCCCGCCCTGGGCTCTGGACAGGAGGGCTCGGAGCCCGGCCGAAACGAGGCCAGTCTGGACGGCTGGGAGGAAGGAAATCAGAAACAGCGGGCGCGGGCGCGCCGGGGGCTGTTAGGCCGGGGAGAGATGAAAAGCGAAGAAGAGAAAAGCCTCGGGAGGAGACAGCCTGGACTCCCCTGGCCGGGCCCGTCGTTCTCTCATTGACGTGCTCTGGGTCTTAACTGGTCAGGTTCTCGGCCAGTGCTTGCCGCCAGCAGCTGCCCCTCTGGAGGAAATAGGTCCTAAAGCCTCAGCCCCCGAGACCCAGACTGACCTTACGTTCATCGGCCTCCGTGTAACGTAATGAGAAGCATACTTTCTACCCCCTCTTTCCCAAGAACCTAAGCCCTATTTCTCTGTCTCCAAACAAGGCAGAGGGGGCCTGCTGCTCCCCACGCTGGTCCCCAGAAACCTTCAGGACCACAGCCCCGCCCAGAGCCCCCGGCCCTCAGGACAGTGTGTGCTGCGTGAGGTCCCTGCGGTGCCCGACCAGCCTCTCAGCCCCAGGGTTGCAGAGGGCACGGCCGCACGCGGCCGGCTTGGTGCGCTCGTGGCCGCTTGCCCGTCGGAGGCGGTGCCGCGCAGTTGCTGGGCACTCGGGACAGGCCTGCGCGCACCCGGCTCCTCTGGGCTCCGGGGGAGTGTGCCTGACCTTGGTCCCGAGCCCACAGCTGCAGCACAACTGTCCTCGACAGCTTCGAGAACCCTCCCAGCCCTGTCGTCCAGGCCACAAAGCCACGTGTAGCGCAGGCTTCACGACAGCCCTTCCCCCGTGTGCACCCGTGCTGCGGGCTCAGCACCAGCCCATGTGGAGGCCTACGCCTGTCTTCGCGAGATCTGGGAAAGCAGGGCTTGCCCAAACTGTCTTTTAAATGCGTGATTGAGATACCCCTTGGGGAAAAACTCATCTTCTGGGGTGAGGGAGGGTGGAGGACAACTTTGAACTTTGACTCAGAACAAACACAGGGGAAGGTAGAGGGTAGTGTGAGCAACGGGGCTGTGCGCTCAGCTTGCCTCCAGCCTAGCTACCTGCGGGCTCGTGACTGAGTGCTCCTGAGAGCAGGGGCGGTGCGTCCACGGACGGTTGTTCACGTAAGTGCACAGCTGGGCCCTGCTGGCGGAATGTCACGCAGAGGAGGAGAAGCTGGGCCCTGCTGGTGGAATATGTACAGAGGAGGAGAAGCTGTGCCCTGCTGGTGGAATGTCACCCAGAGGAGGAGAAGCTGGGCCCTGCTGGTGGAATATCGTACAGAGGAGGAGAAGCTGCGCCCTGCTGGTTGGAATGACACCCAGAGGAGGAGAAGCTGCACCCTGCTGGTGGAATGACACCCAGAGGAGGAGAAGCTGGGCCCTGCTGGTGGAATATCGTACAGAGGAGGAGAAGCTGCGCCCTGCTGGTGGAATGACACCCAGAGGAGGAGAAGCCTTCCCCACCCAGGCAGCAGAACAGTGAGGCTTGGGCTCCAGGGCGTGAGCAGTGCCTGGAGGAAACTGGGGGGCAGGGAAGCTAGTGGGAAGTGGGGGGGGAGGGGAGGGGGGCCGGAAGCAGGGAAGGAACAATCTACTGCAACCAGCAGCGCAGTGACTCAGTGCCCAGGGGAAGCAGCTGGGGTGGGGAGATTTGCAAGATTGCTCCGAAAGTGCTAGAAGGCAAGGCTAAGTGCGTATGGGTCCCCAACGCCACCCGATGGTGCGAACCGTTTCCTTCTAGAGAGTGAACGTGTGCAGGGAGGGCCACGGTAGGGGATGATTTGCACACCCGTGGCATTCTTTTCTGTCAAGCCCTGATGATTTCACTCTGCAGACCATCTTGGATAGAATTCCCTGCCTGGTCTTGTTAAAATCTAGTCAGTAACCCGGTTTAATTCCACACACACCCGATTCGGGAAATCCAACCTGCCGGCAGGGACGTCATCTGTTAGGGAGTCTTAGGGTGACTGAAAATCCAGACCCCAGAGGACACCAAGCTTCAGAGAGGAGAAACTGGCATGCCGTTGCTCAGGAACTCTGAGAGGAGCTGTTTGTGAGGGAGACGGCAA
The DNA here is from genome assembly GCF_002007445.2 of Ailuropoda melanoleuca. Lineage (NCBI taxonomy): Eukaryota > Metazoa > Chordata > Mammalia > Carnivora > Ursidae > Ailuropoda > Ailuropoda melanoleuca. The sequence goes on from NC_048232.1 coordinate 26,497,283, forward strand.
AGGGGAAGTGGAGGGCCCAGAAGGGGCCTGTGGCCGGAGGACCCAATCCTACCCGTGACATTGTGATTTATCATGAAAAATATATACAGTTGACCCTTGAACAATGCGGGGGTTCGGGTGCTGACCACCTAGCAGTTGAAAATCGGCATATAACCTTTGACTTCCCCCAAACTTAATTACTACTAGCCCACTGTTGGCCTTACCGCTAATGTTAACAGTCCATTAACACACACCGCGTATGTGTTTCGTACTATATATTGTGTTCTCATAATAAAGTAAGCGATAGAAAGGAAAGCGTTTTTCAGAGTCTCGCGCTGTACTGACGGAGCTGGCGGGCCGGTTACCGAAGTGTTGTTAAGAACCCCTGCGTATGTAAGTAGACCCGTGCCGTTCCAACCTGTGCTGTTCAAGGGTCCCTTATAATTGGTCACCATTAACTTTTAGGGCACAGAGCTCCAGAGACCCTTGGTGTCTCCTGAGTGACAAAGGCATCTTTTGTTATGTGACCGAGGTGACTTCTGGACTGGGAAAACCAATCATGTGATTAGAGGGTTGGGATTTTCAGTTTCACTTGACCTCCTGGGAAGGAAGAGTGGCTGGAGATCGACTTGGTCTCATTAGTCACGCCTATGTACGGAAGCCTCTATAAAAACTCAAAAGGACGGGGTCGCATTTTCAGCCATGTAGTCAGAGCACAGACAATCTAGACTTGCTACTGGCGTCATCTGAAGTGGGGGGAAGGCATCCTTGTGGGACTGAGCCCTTGGCCTGTGGGATCCCACGCTGTCTCCAGGTAGATGGCATGAGAATTGAGTTGAGTTGTAGGACACCCAGCCGGTGTCTGAGAATTGCCACCCCCCCTACCCCCACACGCTGGAACTGGGTATAGGACACTTTACCACTAATATTCTCAACGTCCGGGACATCTCTTACTTTCCCTCGAGGCTTTGATGATCCCTTCCTCTTCCGAAGTTTTCCTTCACTTCTGGCCTGCCATTCTGATCTGATTCCTCACACAGCTTGTCTTGTGTTGTTCCTCTTTCTGAGGAGAGCCCTGTGTCCTCCCACAGAACCACTCACGGGGCCTGGCGTGGACTGCTGGCCTTTCTTGGGCATGTGGCCCAGTAAGAAGGGATTACCTGGGTCGTTGACTGATGTGTTTATGGATCAAGGGCTGTTGAGAACACCTGCGCATGGTGTCCCCAACCCCATGAGGCGACACATCTTGGAGTAAAGGGAAGACGGTTTGACTGTGGTCAGCTCTCCGACCTTGATGTCTGTCAAGGCTCTCTGAGGGGATGGGAAAGCACAAATCCACACAAGTTGCTTTAGCAAGCCCGGGAAATGCTAGTTTTCTTGAAACTTGAAACATGTAGAGGAAGGCCTAGGTTCAGTGCCGTGGTTCTTTTTCTCTGACCCACAGCAGCTTTGTTTTAGGTTCTGAGAACTTGTGATTTTTCTCTCCTGAAAGGATAATAATAATAATGCCAGCCATTGAGCACTCACTGTATATTAGATCGCACACACACACCTCACAATGTCTAATTCCATAGCAAGTGTATGGGATGGGTAGTATTATTATCCTCATTTTTCTGGTAACTAGAGAACCAGAGAAGCTGAACCTTTGTCTGAATCTAAACATCTAGAAAGTGCTGGAAGCAGGAATGACCGGGCCGTCTGCCTCTCACACCGCTGTGCCTGAGCGCCAGGCCCCAGGCTGTGCCCGGAAAGCCTCAGAGATGACAGGGGGCTGTGGTCACACCCCATGACTCTTCCCGCCTCTCCCCGGGTTCTTAGAGCCTTCCACCGCAGGTGATGGGTGGGCCTGCAGGGCCGTTACGCAGGTCGGTCCTCTGGGGCAGTAGCTCAAGTCTGATTCATCTGTTCTGCTCTTTGCTTTGCTCCCTCTAGGAAATCCTGTTCTCGCGGTGTGCCAGGCGTAGGCTCGCTGGTCCGGCGTCCACACTGAGCCCGGCTGATGTTTTGCTCAAGGAACTGCATGCCTCCTTGGGAAGTCGCTGCTTCTTCCCTGATAACAATACAGTGTCCAGCACAAAGCACCAGGCCGGGGGCCAGGAGACATGGGCCGGGGTTCCAATGGGCAGGCTTCTGACCTCTCGGGCCTCAGTTTCTCCTGTTCAAACCAGCGGCCTGGATGCCGTTGATAAAATTCCTCACAACGATCAATGTGATGATTAATCATAAAACTCCAGGACGTTTTTATTCCTACATTTTTTTCTGTCCAAGTGCATCTGGCTAGACACAAGGTAATAAAAATGCCCCCTGAGGCCTGAAAGGTGAAGTGAGGGAGGCCTACGAGGTCGGGTTTGTTGGAATCTCTTTTTTCTGTGAATCTTTGTTGTCCTAATCTCAGTGAGACTGAATGAGGTGCTGTGTTCCAGATGATTTTGGTGGCAATTTTTATGTACCCAAATGACGTACAGTTGACCCTTGAAAATGCAGAGGTTGGGGCGTTAACCCTCTGTGCAGTCGAAAATTCCAGCATAACTTTTGATTTTCTCCCAAAACTCAACTACTAAGCCTACTGTTGACTGGAAGCCTTACCAATAAACAGTTGATTAGGACATATTTTGTATGTCATATGTATGATATACTGTGTTCTCACAATAAAGTAGGCTAGAGAATTTAAGAAAATTGTAAGGAAGAGAAAATACATTTACAGTGCTGTACGGTATGTATTGGAAAAAATCCATATGTAAGTGGCCCCGTGTTGTTCAAACCCATGGTTTTCAAGGGGCCAACTGGACAACAGATGACCAAGAAGTCAGGGTGAGTGACATAACGTGCCCACCACCCAGCTTCAGAAATCAAGCACGGCCCAGGCAGATGAAGCCCCCCTCTACCCTTCCCACAGTTCGTTTCCCGCTCTCCTCCCTGAGGTGACCGCTGTGCGGAGTCCATCTCTGTCGCTGTCATTCACGTCTCTCTTGACTGCAGGCCTAGGGAGGAGAGCGTCACATAAGCCGTAGCACGCGGTGTGTTTCATTGTGTTATTCGCTGTCCTTCCACATTTTGTGAATTTTTTTGGTGTGGATCCGTTTCTATGCCTTATGATAGTCAATGGTAGGGATCAGTCAGAATGTCTTTCAATATGTCTTCCTCTTGGGGAACTTTTAGCCTGTTTCCTTCCTATCTTCCTCCTTCTGGCTCGCTTTCCTTCCTTCCTTCCTCCCTCCCTCTCTCTTTTCTTTTCTTTTCTTTTCTTTTCTTTTCTTTTCTTTCTTTTCTTTTCTTTTCTTTTCTTTTCTTCTTTCTTCATTCTTTCTTTCTTTCTCTTTCTTTTTTCTTTCTTTTTCTCTTTCTTTCTCTTTCTTTTTTCTTTCTTTTTCTCTTTCTTTCTCTTTCCTTCCTTCCCTCCTTCTCTCCTTCATCTTTCTTCCTTCCTTCCTTCCTTTCACTTTTCAATTATTTACTAAGTGCCATTCTGAACATTCCTGTATACATTTCCTGAACATACATGAAAGCAGTTTTTCTAGGAGGGCTGTTGCTGGCCCAATTTTATAAAATATTTCCAAATCGCTTGTCAAGGTTGACTGATTTGCCCTCCTACCAGCGCTGTCTGCCTCCATATCTTCAATAACATTTGGCTTGATTCTGTCAGACTTCTTTTTATAAACAACAAAGTTCTTTGAATAAGTCAAATGTTCAAGTGTTTCAAAATTCAAAACCATGCAAGGACAGAATGTGAGGAGTCTCTCTTCTTGTCCCCAGGTCCCCCGGTTTTCAGTGCAGCGAAAACATTTGCTAATGTATCCTTCCAGACGTGTTACATGTCTACAGACAAAGGGGTTCCTGTGGGTGTGGCCTCTTTCTGACCGCTCCGCTCGGTCCCTCCATCATAAGCATCCTGCCCCTGTTCCCTTCACCTGACAAAATACCCTAGAGATCTTTCTATCCCTCTACAGAGCTGCTGCATTTTTTGTTGTTTACATCATTCATTGCTACTTGGCTCTTTTTTAAATTAGAAGAATAATTTTTTTTTTGCAAAATGTATCATACATAATAGAATATAAAACATTTATGTACAATCAGAAAAGAATCAAATGAACCCTTGCATACTCTTCTTTCAGGATCAGGAGAATGGTGTTAGTATCTTCAAAACCCTCCTTGTTCCTCTTTCCAGAGACAGCCCCTTCCCTCCACCCCCAGCTAATCCCTCTCCAAACTTTGGTGTTAATGATTTCTTTGCTTTTCTTTATAGATTTTTAACTCATATACAGTCCCCAAAGGAATCATGGCTCAGTTTTGACAGCAAACACAAATTTAACTGGAATAAAAAGTAAAACTACCCCTTGGTTTCCAGGAGAAGATATGTTCAATGGAATCTCTGGGTTTAGATTCCCCAAGTTTAGATTTCCAGAATGTGTAGAAAAAGCCCTCTCTGGAGAGGTTGGGGAGAGCAAGGCCATGGTGAGACCTGGGATATGTGGGCTCACACCTTGAAGTATCTGGTGTGGAACGAGTTCTGGGTCCCAGCAGTGATGTGACTTGGGCAGGTGGGCTGCTCAGAATTTCTTGGGTCTAAACTGGCCATAACTTCCCTCCAGCTCCCAGATGTCTGTCATAGGAGCACATTTCTGGGGTGGGAGGTGGAGATGAGGCACTTCAGCAGGTCCAAGCAGTAGGTCGAAGGAAGGAACTTGATCAGTGCATGGACAGAATAAGTCAAATAAATTCAACTGGACCTTAGTAGGTCTCACAAGATGGCGGAGGGGATGTTCTGATGACCCCATTGGCACATCCCTGGAGTCAGAGTTCTCCCATCTGGACTGTGTTGCCTCTGTCTCTTCATTTTGAGGCCTCCCTTCAGCATCCTAGGGATGCCCTTTGCCTCTCTCCTTGTAGGATTTTTCATATATCCCATGCTGCTTCTTTCCTGGTTTACTCTCTCATTTTGTGGAGTGCATTCAGTAGCAGTTTCCTGAGAAACGATATGTAAGAGATACATCTTTTGAAGATTTGCATGTCGTAGGATGTCTTTATTTTACCCTTATGCCCCATAGTTTAGCTGGCTATAGAATACAGGTCAGATAGAATTTTTCTTTAGAATATCTCCTTGCTTCTAATATCTCTCTTAAAATTCTAAAGTTGTGAGTCCCTTGTGGGGACCATGAGGGACCAACAGGTCTCTTGTGTGGCCTGTTTTTTTGTTTGTTTGTTTGCTTCTTTTTTTTTTTCTCTCTCTCTGGAAACTTGTAGGCTTTTCTAATGGTTCCTGGAACCGGAGATTTCACATGACATGCTTTGGTAGGAATCTCAATGGGCTCTCACAATTTGGCCACGCATGTCCTTCCATTTTGAGAATGTTCTTGAATCATTTCATTGATGATCTCCTCATCACTCTTCCCTAATGTTTTATGGAACTCCTCCTAGCTATCTGTATTGAGCCAGCTGGGTCGTCCTCTAATTTTATTATTTCACTCTCTATTTTTCATCTATTTGTGATTTTTGACTACTCTCTGGGATATTTCGTCAAATTTAACTTCCATCTAGCTTGGTATTGTTGCTTCTGCAATTGTATTTCGAATTTCCAAGATCTTTTTTGTGAGCTCTGAACGATCCTTCTTCAAAAAAAAAAACCCATTTTCATGTCATGGATTAAAATCTTCTTTATTGCTTTGAGGGTATTAATAGTGTGTGTATGTGTGTTTGTGTTTTGTGTGTGTGTGTGTGTGCATCCATCCTGGCCTGCACAATTTGAGTTGAGGAATAAAAGGCTGATTAGAAGCTCCAAGTTCATAGTAGGGACTTGTTGAATTTCATACTATCATGTGACCCAGGGGGACCATTTGTCGGGAACCCCTGGTGTCAGTATCTTAAGAGCTTTCCTCTTGGGCTGGTAAGATCTTCCACAGAGAGTCTCTCGATCCCCTGGCTGCAAAGGCAGAGTCTGGCCACCTGTGTTCCAGGGGCTGAGATGTTTCTGCATTAAGCATTTAGGATGCATACTGTACCTGTACCCACCACTGAGACTGACATTGTTCAGCTTCGGGACCTTCTGTTTTACCCTCTCCGGAAAGACAGGGAAGGAGTGGCACAGAGGCAGAAGGTGAATGAGGGCTTTGGAGATGAATGACTTCTGGAACAGCTTTCACCCTGTTCTTACCTCGTCGCCCTCTTTACCCCAGTGCTGACTGCTAGCTTCGGGACACCTGAATTGACCATATTTTGATTCTGCTTTTAAATGGAAATCTTTGGGAAGCTTATCTCTGTCATGTCGCTTGTCAAACGCAGGCAATAAAAGCCAACTCAGGGTACCAATGTTTTGTTTCTCTACCTCTTAACTAAAAGCACAAGTTCATTTGGTCCACTCTTCTTTGTGCAGGCAGCAACTTGTTTCAGGCAACGTGCTATGTATTCTGGGGTTTTTACTAGATCAGCACCGCATTTCTGGTCCCGATATCTGTATCCATCAACTTAAGCTAAATGATGTTGCAATAATAAATGACTTCCACAATCCTAGTGCCGTACGACATCAAATATTTCTTGCTCGTATACATATTGGCAGGGCATCAGCTTTCACTCTCTCTTCTTTGTTCTGCAATATAGGTGGATGGAGGAGCCTCTATCTTAGTCTTGTGGTAAAGGGAACAGAGCAGTGGCAAAACCAGGCAGTGACCCTTAAAACATCTGTTCAGACAACGTGTAAATTCCATTAGACAAAGGAACGCCCATGGCGAAACCTGACTTCCATGAGCAACGTGTATGGTCCTCCCCCAAGGAAGGGTCCCAAGAAGGGTCCCTCTAAGGGTGAATCTAGAAAGAGGAAACAGCAAATATTTGGAATAAATGATCCAATAATGCAATCTGCCTCCGTTCCTTTTTTACTGTTATTTTTTCATCTTCTTGAAACTGGCTAATCCAAACTGGGGTTGGTCTTTTTTATGCTATAATGTTGTAATAAGGTGAGAAGTAGTCATCCAACATCTCTGCCCTTCCAGTCCCTATCCCTTCAGTGGGTGCATGGCCTGGATTCTCAAAGACAACCGACGCTTTGATCGACTCCGTTACTACCGCACGTCCGGAGCTGTGAGCTCTCGATCACAGGATATGAAGGAGATTCCCACTGTTACCCATCCCAGCAAGGCACCAGCACGAACTCTCAGAGCCCTTCTCTCCCCTGGAGGTTCTTTTATATAGAACCCCGTTCCTGCTGCTGCTGAGAACCTGGGCACACTTCAGATGTCCGGGTGCACGCTGGTTTCCACTCTTAGGTTCCCATGAGGTCCCTCTTGATCTCATTACTCATGCAGATCCTCAAAAGAGGCTCCCATTACTTGAGGTAGCTTGAGAGACACTGTATTCTAGTGAACAGAGAACTGAACACCACTCTTGTCTCAGATAGTCTGCATTTGAACACAAGGCAGGTACTGGCTGCCTCCTGTTCTCTAGCTGCTGACGGGGCATAAATTATTTTGGTTTACATTTTGAGGAACAATAATTAGCTCATGATTCATGCAGAAGAAAATGTTCCTATCTCTTCTGCTCCATAAGGGTTTATTTTAGTTTCCTCATTGTTTAGGTTGAAAGTTCCAAGATCCATTGGCCTTGCTAAATTTGCAAAAAAATCCACTATCTAAACAAACAGCACCTTTCTCTGGTCTGTAGGATACAGGCTATTTATTCTTATCTGAAAGTGACCAGCATTAATTTATGCATTTGTTCCAGATGTTGCACCCAAAAGGGCTAACCTAGCCAGTGGGCAACAGTGTCGTATTGGCTCCCGACGTGAGAAGGATGGAACCCCCTCACGCTGGAGAACAGTGGGGCCGGCGGAGCTTTGTGGGTGAGGCTGCTGTCTAAACAGCTCTCCCTACAGATACTCAAAGTGACCACATAAACCAGTCAGACAGATTTACCAGAATGTCTGTATCTGGTTACTTTGCTTGTGAACGTGTTAGGGCAAGTCACAGAATTGGGGTTAATCGAAAAGCAGTTCTTCGCCTTGACTCCATCAAGGGAGAAAGAAGCCATGGTGGTAGTTGGGACTGTTCGCGCATGCTCCCTTCTCATGCGCTCGCCTGCAATTGCGCGGCCCTACCGCTGGAGCTCAGACGGACCACGGGACTCAGTCTGGCCAGAGACGACTGAGCAAAGCCTGCCAGCGCCGGTGTGCAATTGGCCTCAGGTCCTTCTGACAAAGTGATCGTGGGTGCACCTGCAGCTCAGGTCCCGGAGTGGCAGGAGGCCGAGCTGGTCTGCACTGCACATACGGTGTGAGCAAGAAATTGGCTCTGTTAAGTTACACCACGTATTGCATGGTGCACTGGGTGTTATACGTAACTAATGAATTATCAAACTTTACATCAGAAACCAGGGATGTACTGTATGGTGACTAACATAATATAATAAAAAAACATTGGAAATTTTATAGAACGAACAACAGATTTCTTCAACAAATAATTTGCAAGGAGTATAAAAGAAGGAAAGTAAAGGGAGAATCTAGGAGGTTAAAAGGGACTTAAAAGGCCTAGCAACAAACTCAAATAAATAAGTTTCTGAAAAATTAAGGCATTTATGAAGCAATTGGACATTTGAATACTGACTGGACATTTTTTAATATTAAGGAGTTTTTGTTAACTGTTAGGTGTGATTATTGTATTTTGTTATATTTTAATAGCCTTCTTTTAGATATACACACAGAAATATTTATGGGTGAAATGCTATGATGTCTGGGAGGGGACAGGTGGGTGTGGTTGAAACAAGGTTGTTACTGTGTTGATAGTACTTGAAGCAGAAAGATGGGAACATGGGGTTCCGTTATAGGAACTACTTTTATATATGCTCAACATTTTCAACATCAAATGTTTACAGAAGAATATACACACGCTTGCGTGCACACACACATATTGACTTGTATATGCATAAAATTGACTTGCATATGCATAAAATATTTCTAGAAGGATCCTCAAGAAACTTATTATAGTGGTTCTCTATGGGAAGGGAAACTGGGAGGCTATGCTATGAGTAGAAGGGAGTTTGGGGTTTTTTAAAGAAAATCTTTACGTAGTTTTTGAATTTTGAACACACTGACTATATTACCTATTCAAAAACTTAAGTTAAAACGGAATCTTTTAATCCCAATTGTGATACCAGGCAGCCCGAGATCGTACCCCAGCTCCATTATTATTAGCTGTGTGAATTCAGGCAAATTATATAACATCTTTAAGCCTAAATTCCCCTTCTATAAAATGGGGGAAACGGTTATCTCCCTCCTGGAGATGACGACTGTGAAACACTTCGCATAATGCTCAGGACACGGGAAACTCCTAGGACATTTGAGCTCTGTTCGTTGTGACCAGGCTTGAGCCAGGGAGAGTGGGGCGCCAAGGGCAGGCATGAGCAAGATCACTGGCTTGGGCTGAAAGCTCCAAATGAGAGACGCTTGTTTGTTTTTCATGTTCAGATGGTCTTGCCTTGATTAATATCAGCTGCGTGAGAGAAGACTGTTATTTATCTTAGAGAAGATGACTTTGGTTGGTACTCTGTCTGATTTTCATGTGCCTTTATTTTAAAATTGTGGTTTGAGGCCTGCCTCTGGAATTGGAAACAGCTGGGGCCCTCTGAACCTCTGAGCGGCTCTGCTCTGGGCAATTCTTACCTCTCCCGGCCACCGCATGGTCTTCATCTGGAAGATGAGTGAGTGGGGTCAGATGACTCCAGCTCTCACAGCCCGTGATCCGGTTACTTGTTAACTTCCTCGAAAATATTCAGAAGTCTGTTTCCAATGGGCTCTGAGTTCAATGGTCAGTGAATTCAGAGGGGACTTCAAATTCATTCATTCATTCATTCATTCATTCATTCATTCATTCATTCACGAAATACATGCTGGGTATGATTCTCAACACTGGAAACTCAGCAGTGAATGAAAAATGGAAGTGTCTGCTCTCGTGGAGCTTAAATTCCAATAGTGGAAGATAGACAACAAACAAGTGAACCAACCACCAATCAACAAATTGAAATAATTTCTGATGATTACATGTACTGCAATGCTTTTCTGCCATACTCCCCTGGCGTGTCTGCTTTTAAGGGAACTCCCTGTACACTCCCCAGTCTGCCCCACAGCCCACAGAAGGGCTGCATTAGAAGAGGATTAGTACTGTAAAAAATAATGCACCCTAAGTTTCTTCTGGGATGCTCTAGGGACCCGATTTTCAAAAAAGTAAATACTGTATTTTAATGATAGATCAATTTGGTAAACACATGCCTTGCTTTATTCTGAAGACTGTCCTATGGGGCGCCTGAATGGCTCAGTCAGTTCAACGTCTGCCTTTGGCTTAGGTCATGATCCCGGGGTGCCCGGATCCAGTCCCACACCAGGCTCCTTGCTCAGCAGGGAGCCTGCTTCTCCCTTTCCTGCTCCCCATGCTTGTGCTTTCTCTCACTCTCTCTGTCAAATAAATAATAAAAACTTAAAAAAAAAAAAAGACTGTCCTAATAACTAATACCAAAAATTGTGAAAGACTCTGGGCAACAGTGTTTAATTCCCAAGAAGGAAAGGAGAGTCTCTGGAATTTGCTTGTACTTATCTTATCTTACCTTAATTATGTTGTTTTGTTTTGTGTTTTAAATGAGTGTGCTCTCAGAATCTTCAAGGAGGAAAGAACCCCACGTCTCTGCTCCTGATACCCTATCTCCTTTGGGTCACTTTGCTCTGCTTGGGGCAGTCGCTCCCTCCGGCACAGCGCGCACAGGACCGCGCTGGGCGCCACCAACCTGCCCCGAGCATGCGCAGAACTTGTCTTTCTATGTAAGGCACCTCTCCTCTGTCCCACAACGGCTGCTTTTGTAAACCTTACGAGATCCGTGGGCACACGTTTTCAGCGGATATTTAAGAAATGACCTTGCGAATGTAGATCAATTGAATTCAACTCCTGGCAGGCACTGAGCAATACAAGGGCACACCCAGGGCTCACACAGCATTGACCCCCGCACCCCAGGAGTCAGAACCCAGGAACCAGGGGGTGAGATGGGTGAGCTCCCTCCGTCGTTGACAAAGGATATTGTCAGGGGCGAACTCACTCATTCAGAGCAGCGGGGACAGTTCTGACGCCCCCTACTATTTTCAGGGACCCATAATACTATCTTACTTTCTCTTCAAACCAGAAGAAAAAAGAAATGAACTTTTAGGCCAAAGAAGATGTTTCAATAGATAATATTAATGTATTCATCTTTTTACCAACAGAGTCATAAAATATAATTTTTTATTTATTTTTTATTTTTTTTAATGGAGGAAGAAGAGCCTTAGAAGGCGAAAGAGCCCAGGGCTCTGGGTGTGTTCAGGGTTAGTGACTAATAAGACAATAATAAAGTTACACATTTATTATTTATGATCAGCAGAGGATATGGTAGAGGCAGAAAATTTTAATGAGTTTATATATAAAAAAAATAAGTCACACTGAGAGAAATGATTGGCCACCTGATGAGGATCCTTCTTCTGGCTTCTTTACTCAAGGGAAAAATTTTTCCTGATTTTCTCCATCCATTTCCCACTCCTATCCCACCTTTTCAGCATCACAGATGTTACTTTGGTCATCCTCCTTGCCATGTTGCCATGAAAAATAAGTGAGAAATTGTAGGTAAAGCAGTTGGCCCATTAACTGAAACGTAAGTACCTGAGAATATCTTTCTTCTCTCCCTGTGTCCCTCATCCTTTCTTCCTTCCTCCTTCCCTCTCACTTTTCTGCCTCATTTCCTCCCCTCTGCTTAACTCGTCTTCCCCCTTCCCCCCTCTCACTTCCTCCCTTCCCTGCTAACAAAGCATGCTTTTCCTTGTGCCGCGCCCCATGGAGATTGAAGTGACTCTCAAAGAGGAAACTCAGCCCTGGGAATCATAATAAGATACCTACAAAAGGATGTTCTTGTAATGTGTGTCCTTTCCCAAAGAAATTATCTCCTGCCCTGCTTACGTATAAGGCTGTGTGTTTGTGCATGTGTGCTCGAGCGTACGTAGCAGAATGCACCTGTTTTAGCTTCTCAGGAAGTCTTGCTATAAATTTTGTCTGATAAGTCCTCACTCTGCTTCCCTTAGAAATATCCTAAAAATATACTTCTGTGTCTTGACAGCAAGTTGAGGAACATGACAGCCGAGGACACTGAATTAATGTAAGTCATAAAAGTTTTACCTCCGTGAGATTCGCTCTGGAGATCATAAAGCTGTAGTCAATGAAAAATAGCGACTTGACTACAAGCTTTGGGTGGATAAATTACCCTTTGCATTTTGCTCTGAATCTTGGCCACAGACAGGGCATAGTATTGCTTTTGTCGTAAAACTTTGAGTTTGTAAATAAACATAATTTCAGCTTAAAAAATGGAGTGGTGCAAGAGTTGGTCGCAGGGCAAAAAGAAGGTCCTTGTTAAGTTTTAAAGCCCCCAGAATGTACGCAATTTCTGGAAGGCCGCTTGGTACAGAGAAACCTTGGATCCACATTCAAACACAAGATCTGCCTCAGTTGTTTGCTCCCTGGCCCTGTCCAGGCTCTGACCTCTTCAAGAGTAGTGAAATGTCTGGAATTAAGCTTTCTCTACACTGAAAGTGCACAATGATCTAAAAGAAAAAAATTTTTTTCTGTATTGGACCTAATGTGTTACAGAAGGCATGGCACGAAATAAACATTTCATAATAGTAGTATTTTTTTAAAAGCCGTTTATTTATTACAACTATATTATGTACACAATTAAAGATTACATATATATTATTATTTGGTATTTGTCTAAAATATCTGCTCACTTGAAAATGGAAAAACCTACCTAAGTACAGGAGGGGGGTGCAATGGGCAAAGCACAGGGAATTTCCCCCTTGCTCACTCCTTTAATTTTTAACACAAATGGCAGTCCACAATATTCTGTGCCTTGTAAAGACATTCTGTTCCGGTTTTATTGAGATGTAATTGACATACTACACTGTGTAAGCTTAGGGATACAGCACAATGTTCTAATACCTATAGTGAAACGATCACCTCTATAAGTTAACATCCATCATATATATTATATATATACACATATATGCATATATATAATATATATATACACATATATGCATATATATAATATATATATATATAATTTTCCCCCTTGTGATGAGAACACTTAAGATCTATTCTCTTAGCAGCTTTCCAGGGTACCATACACCAGCATTAGCTACAGTCACCATTTGCACATTTCATCCCTAGCGCTGATTCGCCCAACAGCTGGAAGTTTGTACCCTTTGGCCACCTTCCTCTGATTCCCCTTCCTCCCCCCTTTGGCCCCCTCTTTCGGTAACCACAAAGCTGGTCTCTTTTTGTGTGAGTTTGTTTGTTTGTTTTAGATTCCGCATGTCAGTGGGATCATACAGTATTTATCTTTCTCTGTCTGACTTACTTCACTTAGCATGATGCCTTTCAGGTCCATCTGTATTGTTGCAAATGGCAAGATTTCCTCATTGTTTAAGGCTGAATAATATTCTGTTGTACAACTTCTTTATTCGTCCATCCATCACTGGACACTTGGGTTGTTTCCATGTTTTGGCTTTTTAGGACGGTGAAGCTATTCTGTAATGGTGGATACATTACACTATGCATATGGCAAAAGCCATAGGACTTCACAGCACAGAGTTAACTTTAATGTAAGCAAAATTTTAAAAAATCGTTTAGGAGGCAGGGGGATCCCAGTTTGGAATGTAGGCATACCGCCACTGAAGGGGAGGGCAGAAAAGGTGTTGATCACGGAACTTTGGAAATGAGTGGAGACCATCAGAGCAAAGACAAAGGAACTGCTCATAATCCTTGAACTCTGGTTAGGAAAGCTGTCTTCCATGGGGATATGGCTTCAGAGTCCTGAAACTACTAGATACGTACACTGGAATTGAATAGTGAAGTAAATATATGGCAGATGGCGGGGGCCAGATTTCTTGCTGCTGAATTGTAAGGTTATACACAAATAGAGAAGGCTAGGCTAGAATAAATCCATGTAGTATTGGATTAGAGGTGGAGACATCAGCATGAATTCAGGTTTAACTTAATTTTGATACAGAAAGCTACGTACACATGTATTTCTTTGCTCCATTTGCTGGGAGGGCCTAAAAGGAAGAACTCCCTAGTAATAGCAAGCACATCCAACCAAGATCTAGCCTTGGTTTCTCACACCATTCTCTGATAGAAGGGAACAGGATTTCTTAGAGAAATGGCTGTTTCTAAGGACAAGGATAGGAAACACACAAGATGAGCCCAGAGCATCTTGTGGTGCTGAAAAGCAAGGATAGGCTCAAAAACCACCACCACCAACAGAACACCAAAACAACAAAACAAACAGAAAAACCACACACACACACACACACACACACACAGAGCAGTGGAGGCACATCTGAAGAGACACAGGAACCAATGAACGAGCACCCTAGTGATCAAAGCTAGAATAATTTGAACAAAAAAATAAGGAATATAATGTTATTTACACCTATCTGTACAAAGTGTAATGTAAATATCCATGAGTCTACCCTGAGACAAATTAATGACTGAATACATTACATTTGTTTAGATGGAGGGGAAGAGACCATCTTCCACGCAGAAAAATTCCCAGTAACTTACTTAGATTCTCCCTTTGAGCAGCATCCCTCCCATTCCTTTTTTTTTTTTTTTAAGATTTTATTTATTTATTTGACAGAGAGAGAGACAGCCAGCGAGAGAGGGAACACAAGCAGGGGGAGTGGGAGAGGAAGAAGCAGGCTCATAGCGGAGGAGCCTGATGTGGGGCTCGATCCCAGAACGCCGGGATCACGCCCTGCGCCGAAGGCAGACGCTTAACGACTGCGCCACCCAGGCGCCCCCCTCCCATTCCTTAAGTGTGGGTTGCGCAGTGTGACCTCCTTGCAAGAGCACAGAGTGAAGGGGAGGCAGCAAGAGTAACTTTACAGGGGAGAGATCTGATAAACACTACCTCAGCCAGGGGGTCAAGGTCAACATCAACATAAATCGTGTGCCCTTGATATGATGTGATGAGAATGGCACTTCTCTGTGCTCTTCCTCCTAAAACCCATAACCCTAGTCTAACCATGAGAAAAATAGCAGGCAAACTCACATAAAAGAACACTCTTTAAAATACTTGACCAGTACTTCTCAAAACTGTCAAGATCATCCCAAACAAGGAAAGTCTGAAAAACTATGCCGGTCAGGAGCAATCAGAGTAGACATAACTACTAAATGTGATTTGGTATCTTGGATGGAATCCTGGAACAGAAAGAGGACATTAGGTAAAAACTAGAGAAATCTGAATAAAATCTGGACATTAGTTAACGATGCAACAATACTATTCACTAATTGTGACAAATGTTAACAATTAGATAAACTGGATGTGGACATATGGGGCTGTGTATTATCTTTGCAACTTTTCTGGAAGTCTAAATTCCTTTTAAAATCGAAAGCTTTTTTTTTTAAAGCAATAATAGAGTTTATCAATTCTCTTTTCAAAATCCAGAAATTCATCTGCCTATTCCTTTCCTTTAACGTTGGAAACAGGTTCATGGCCCCTAGTTGGTTTTGGCCATTCCTTTCTTTCCAGAATTTCTCTTTTTAGCCTGCAAATCTGCAGTAGGCCCTATTCAATTGTAAATGACCTTTGTTCCGTGAACTTCAGAGATTTTCACAGGACAAAGCGTCTTCTGACTGAGTCATCTGTGATGTATCCATGGGTACCCCACCCCCACTCTGTCCTCATCTCATGGCCAGGGCCACCATGACCTCACTGACTGGTCCTTCACGGCCCAGCAGGCAGAGCACACCACTGCCATGCACCGCACACCACGGCGGATTAGTCCCCATTCAGTACAATGGCCTGATTTTTTTAAATGGATGATCATAAAAATATTCTTTTGGGGCAGTTTAATTATTTGGATGCTTGTAATGTTTTAAATGTTTGGACCTTCCTACAGCTACAGACGATGTCCTCTTTCATCTAAGGAGAGGCATTGACAACAGCCACGTTGCTGAGGGACTACGGATACTAATCACCAGGCCAGCAGCTCTTCACACACGGACTCGCAGTAAATACTATCCTTCCCTCTCTTCCCATTCTGCTGAGCACCGGGGGCAGATAGCCCAGTGCAGGGTTTCCTTGGTTATATTCTATGCACCACTAGTAAACTGCAAGGTAATGGGTGTGCTGTGAACACACATGTTTGGGAAATCCTATACACTATACACTATACCCATCTCTTGAAGATTTAACATATAAATTAGATTGTTGGAGGCTCAGAGAACCCTGTACTAAAGCAAGGCTTAATTTTGTTGACCTAAAATTCCCCCACACCCACTGAACTCTCTTACTGAGGATGAAGCGTCTACCACTAAACCAGCAGGAATCCTTAAATGTCGCAGTTAGGCCAGAGGCCAGATAGAAAGTGGGAGGATGTGGAAGTTTGAAGACTAAATATCTAAAAAGTAGATGAAAAGGTTGGCCACCAGCTGCTCCTTGCGATTTGGAAGAACCGGGGTGGACTGAAACCTGTGCACGGCTCCCAGCAATGCCAGCCCTGGCTGGTGGAGTCATTTTTGCTCTGGAGGGGTGAGTGCTAGAGGTGAGAAGGGGCTGGAGGAAACCACAGAATCATGTTCTCCGGCAACACATGGTGAAATTGCTGCTAGCTCCAAGTCGTCTGCTGCAAGGGGGAGCAGAAGGGGTCCCTGAAGAGCCCTCCCTGCTTGCACAATGGCACTGGGTGGAGGCATGTGGCCTAGAACCTCTTGGGACGCTCCAGCTTTGTCCTGTTTACTGGGTGGGGGAGGCCTGGAATGACTTCTCTTTCTCCGCTGAGGTTTTCCCAATCTCCTGGGAGGTGATTAGCTGTCCTTCTAGGATCCCTGTGTTTACGGAGATAAGTTAATCCTTGAATTATCTGCTTAAGAGGAGATAACTCCAACGTGTGTGCCTGTCCAGATCCCAAATGCCTCTGAGAAGAGAAGCAGACCCTTTCAAAGCAGCCGCAGGGAGACGGAAGTACAAAGGAGTCATCTCTTCCCCAGCAAGAAGGTCAAGCCCTGCTGTGTTTGGTAGGCCGAGTCGTAAATAGTTATAATCCCTTTCTTTAGTTGATTTAAAAGCCTTGGGGACAGACAAAACTCAGACTGAAACACAGAACTGGGCGTTCGAACACGTCTAAGGAAATCCTCCTCCTATGAGACAATACATATGGATGTGCCCTATCCTCTAGATCTCAAACCCTCCTTGTGTATAAATGTAAATGTAACACATCCACAGACATTGTGCTGCAGTGATTTCCATGAGCTGGTCTGTAGTAATAGAGCTGCTTTTGATCTGGTTATAGGCTAGTTGCCTCGTGGAATCTTTTCTCTGATCTTTGTCCTTGTAAGTGATTTGTGTCGTATTGTGGATATTTAGTTTTGAGGGTGGGAAATGGGCGATGGCTCTTTAAGTTGTGGGGCCTTTCCTAAGCCGCAGTTTCTTATCAGTAGAATACCTGATTTTGCATTTCTGGCCCCCAGAACGGTGAGAGAAGAGAGAAGAGATTTCTGTTGTTGTAAGCCACTGAGGTTGTGGTTGTTCCAGCAGCCCCAGGAAATAACACAGCTCTGTGGAGGGGAAGATCTGTGTTTATTCAAAGATCTGAGGGGGACCCATGAGCAAGGTGATGAGTAGCCTGAGATGATGGGGGAGAGTCAGGAGCCAGGACTCCCCAGGTCTTAGTGACCTTGGAAGGATGTTTGGCTTGTTCTAAGTATATGAGAAGCCACTGAGAAGTTTAAAGAAGAAACTATAATGACCAACTTCTTTAAAGGAGACCATTCCTGCATGGAGAGACAGAATGGGAGCAGAAGCATGAGTGAGGGCTTATAGTGGCCTGGATGAGGGGTTGCTGGTGGAGATGAAGGGCTGCAGATCAGGTCAAGACGTGTTTGGTAGATAAAGTGGACAGAACTCATTGACTGATTGGCTATGGTGGTGGAAGAAAGGGAACAACCAAGGATAATGCTTCAGTTTGAGCCAAAGGAGTAGATCGTGATGAAGCCTAGAGAGGAAACAGGTTTGGAACAGGGGGTGAGACTCAAGAGTTCCATCCTGAACCTGGGAAGTTTGAGATGGGTGTGAATTATCCAAACAGAAATGTCAGGTGAGGATCTGACAAAGCTGCTCAGTAGAGACATCTAGGCTAGAGATGTAATTAAGGCGTCATTATCGAGATTATATAAAACTTGGGTCTCCAAGGGAGAAACAGAGAAGACACTCAGAACTAGACCTTGAGAAATCTCAACATTTCCAGAAGGGAAGAGGAAAATGAGCCAACAAAGGAGGCCAGGAAAGGCCAGGAGATGAAGGGAAATCTAGGAAAGTGTGCAGGCCCGGAAGCCAAGGGAGGGAAATGTTTGAGAAAAAACCGTGCTCAGCCCCTGTCAGTGCTGCTCAGAAGTAAAATAAAACAAGGCCACGGAGCTGGCTTTTTGATTCAGCAATGTAGAAATCACTAGAGATCTTGCACAAAGAAACAGCAGGTGGATGCCGATTGGGGTGGTGGGAGGAGTGGGTGACGCAAAATAAAATTCCAGGTGGAATACAGGTAAAGCCATAAGGACAAAATTATAAAAATATTGTAAGAACATATAGGAGCGTCTATATTTATAATCTTGGGGGTAGGAAGGCTTTAAAAAGTACCCCAAATCAAAACTAATTTTTGATTAATCAGACTTAATATGTAAATAAATTTATTTATTCTATAAAAATTAATAAATTTGATTACACATCAGTTATTAAAAACTTCTGTATGATAAAAAAAAAGACCACACACAAATTTCAAGGGGAAAATGCACTGTGGATTTTGATATGCAAATGTCATGTATTTGCAATATATACAATAGAAAAAGGATGGCAATTTAGAATTTATCATGAATTTTTTTTTAAAGATTTTATTTACTTATTCAACAGAGAGAGAGACAGCCAGCGAGAGAGGGAACACAAGCAGGGGGAGTGGGAGAGGAAGAAGCAGGCTCCTAGCGGAGGAGCCTGATGTGGGGCTCGATCCCATAACACCGGGATCACGCCCTGAGCCGAAGGCAGACGCTTAACCACTGTGCCACCCAGGCACCCCATCATGAATTTCTATGAATCACAAAAAAAGAATAAATAATCCAACAGAAAAGTGGGCAAAAGATACAGAGGCATTTCACAGAAGAGGAAAGCCAAGTGGCCAATAAATGTACAAAGATACGCTCAAGCTCATCCGTAATCTCGGACACGTTCGTATCGAGTACTGGTAGGGGCTGGGGCTGCGCGTTCTTGAACACGGCGCTCATGGTGGGAGTGTAAATCGGTACAGCCCTGGAGGGCAATTTGGAATAATATTTATTGACAAAATCTACCTGGGGTGACAGGCCCTTCAGAAACACTTGCATATGTGTAGAAGGTGGTCCATTGTGGTTTGTAATAGAGAAATGTAATCAAGGCATCAGCCTGCTGTCCTTTCTGGAGCTCTGGGTCCTCTTCCAGGTTCACATAGAATTCAGTTCCTTGTGGCTGTAGGACTGAAGTTCAGTTTTCTCGTTGGCTGTCAGCTGAGGGCTGCTGTCAGTTCTGGAAGCTGCCCACAGTCCGCCACCATATGGCCCCCTCACAACATAGTGGCTCGCTTCTCCAAGGCCAGCAGGAGACTCTCTCTCCAGGAGAACCTGCTCCCACGGGAGTCTCTATTCTGTGATGTATTCAAGGGATTCATCCCATCAGGTCAGTGTGGATAATGTCAAGGAAATTATTTTAAAAGTCATGTAAATTACTCAGACCTGGTGTGAAGTAAATAAGTCTGTGATGATTTTTTGCTTATAAATTTAGCTTATCTCACAGGAGATTAGAAAATACTCAATTATGCAGTATCAATCCACTGTGTCCTTTATCTTCAACTTGTAAAAAAGATTGGCTGCTAGGCCCAAAACTTTACCTTTTGATCAAACCAAAGGGGTAACCCAAATGAACTAATCTCAGCTATAAAAAAAACAATCCCTGAAACACTAAGCTTCCTGCTAGCTCTCTGCCCTGCTGCTGCTTGTACAAACATTTCCGTAGCTTCCTATCTCCTGGAGAGCACTGGGAAATGCTGTCAAAAGCAAGTTGTGTGCAGGGTTTTGCAACCTGGGTTTTGTTTTTCTTTTCTTTTTTTTTTTCCATTGTGGAGAAGGTCATTGATGATATAAGACTTGATTAAGACTAGATAGGACCAGCAGTAGAAATATATATAGTTCTCCTATTATATATATATATATATATATATATGTCTTCTTTTTTATATATATGCTGCTCGTCCCTATATATATATATATGAGACTCAGGATTTCCTGCAGAGCTTGTCATCTTTGGA
The DNA here is from genome assembly GCF_002007445.2 of Ailuropoda melanoleuca. Classification (NCBI taxonomy): domain Eukaryota; kingdom Metazoa; phylum Chordata; class Mammalia; order Carnivora; family Ursidae; genus Ailuropoda; species Ailuropoda melanoleuca. The sequence goes on from NC_048232.1 coordinate 26,517,639, forward strand.
ACATTCACAGTGGAAAATAAAAAGTATCCCCAGTCCCGTTGTTCCCCGTGGCTACGATAACACAAAGCTGTGTTCTTTGGACACTTTTTGCTGCTCCAGCAGTCCATAAGAGATTTCCTCTTTGTCATTAAGCCACCATCATGAGCAAATTGTTTTGTCAGTTGGCCAGGACCTCCAGATACTCAAGGATCACGTTAGCAGGAAACTCCAGCTGCGTGTGTGGAGGTGGGGTGGCCGTGCCTTAAAGAAAGTTTCATTTTTGTTTCAAGTTGTCATAATCTTTTATTAGGCTCAACAACATTAGATGAAAACACATCCAGGGGTGTTTCTACATCTGGAACTTAGCTGTCCCACTGAGGATAGTCAGGGTGACTCCAGAGAATAACTAATGGAAAATGATGAGGAAACCATTCTGAAAGCCAGAGAAAGAACCCTTCATTGCACTAAGATGCTCAAAAAATATTAGATCCTGCGTCAACCCCACATGTACCCTGGGAATAATCAGACTCAACCAGGGTCGCCGGTCTCTTCACCTCATCCAGCTGTAGTTCATCTACTGTTCGTGTGTTTAGACCTGGGCCAGCCTATGCCCTACCCAGCATCTGCTCTGGCAGGAAGTATCTATGAAGTCTCTAACCAAGACTTGCTGATTCATTTACTCAGCTAATTCGTGCTGCCTGTGGCTTAATTTGCTTAACTCACTGGACTCCCCATGTGTTCTTGGCCAATGCTAACCACCTAGTCCTTGATTTTAGTTCAACCGTCTTTACTCTGGTTCAACCATACTCAAGTTCACCTATGCTCTGGTACTCTAGATCTTGGTTCAATCACCTATACTTTCACCTGTGATTTGATCTTTGGTTTCCACACTCTTCCTAACCCTAAACTTTCCCTTTTAGAGCCCAGACTGTGGTCGTCTCCCAGTCCCAGTGCCCTCTGACACCCAAAGCCCGCCTGCTCCCTGATGTCAGCTCTTCAAATCAAGACACCCTTACCCCATTTTTGACTCTACTCCACCTTCGCTTAGGGTGAAGCTCAAGTTCAAGGAAGAAGTAGGGTGAAGGATGAGGTTAGACTCCAGAACAGGATGAACAGTAAGATGGTGATGGGAGAAGGTGAGTGTCTGTTGTCTACATTTCTCAGTAGGTTACAATACTGGACATTTAGTGGTGTGATTAGGGCCAAGCAATAGGTAGAATTTCAAAATAAACTCATCAAAATGACAGAGGCAAAATGGCATCATAAAAATACACACTTGTGCTGCCACCTCCAACATGACAATAAGTGTTACAAGGCGGCATTAATAGCTCTCACTCTGTAGCATTTCTGAGTTTAAAAATTGCTGGGGCACCTGGGTGGCACAGCGGTTAAGCGTCTGCCTTCGGCTCAGGGCATGATCCCGGTGTTATGGGATCNTGGCATTAATAGCTCTCACTCTGTAGCATTTCTGAGTTTAAAAATTGCTGGGGCACCTGGGTGCACAGCGGTTAAGCATCTGCCTTCGGCTCAGGGCATGATCCCGGTGTTATGGGATCGAGCCCCACATCGGGCTCCTCCGCTATGAGCCTGCTTCTTCCTCTCCCACTCCCCCTGCTTGTGTTCCCTCTCTCGCTGGCTGTCTCTATCTCTGTCAAATAAATAAATAAAATCTTTAAAAAAAATAAAAATTGCTATTACATCTCATATTTAATAGATTTTAAAATTGTAAGATACATTATATATACGTGTATATATATATTTTTTTTTAACATTTCTCAAAATATATGCACCTTACAATCAGTGTTTTATAGTCACTGTAGGCCAGGTTTCAGTTGTTACCTTGCTGTCATTGCCTACTTTTTTTTTAATAATTAAGTTTTTATTGAAATATAATTAACACACAATGTTATACTAGTTTCTAGTGTATAGCATATTGATTCAACAATTCTATGCATCATACAATGTTCACTATGAAAGTGTAGTCACAGCAAGTGTAGATAGGTTAATATGTTATTACAGTATTTGACTACATTCCTTATGCTGTAATTTTCATCTCTGTGACTTTTTTATTTTATAACTGGAAGTTTGTATCCCTTAGTCATTTTTATCTATTTCACCCGTCTCCCCAACCACCACCCCTCTTATAACCACCACTTTGTTCTCTATATTCGAGTCTATTTTTTGTTTGTTTATTCATTTGTTTTGTTTTTTAAATTCCACGTGTAAGTGAAATCATTTGGTATTGGTCTTTCTCTATCTGACTTATTTCACTTAGCCTACTACCTTCTAGGTCTATCCATGTTGTTGAAAATGGCAAGATTTCATTTATTTTTATGAATGAGTAATATTCCATTATATATATATTTTTTAAAGATTTTATTTATTTATTTGACAGAGATAGAGACAGCCAGTGAGAGAGGGAACACAAGCAGGGGGAGTGGGAGAGGAAGAAGCAGGCTCATAGCAGAGGAGCCTGATGTGGGGCTCGATCCCATAACGCCGGGATCACGCCCTGAGCTGAAGGCAGACGCTTAACCGCTGTGCCACCCAGGCGCCCCTCCATTATATTTTATACCATATCCTGTTTACCCATTTATCTACCAATGGACACTTGGGATGCTTCCATATCTTGGCTATTGTAAATAATGCTGCAGTAAACATAGGAGTGCATACATCTTTTTGAATTAGTGTTTTGGTATTCTTCAGGTAAATACTCAGTAGTGGGATTTCTGGATTATATGGTATTCCCATTTTTGATTTTTTGATGGACCTCCAAACTGTTTTCCACAATGGCGTTTAAAATTTGAAATTGATTTTCAAATTGAAATTGAAATGCAAATCAAAACCACAATGAGATATCATGTTACACCTGTCAGAATGGCTAGAATGAAAAGAAAAGAAATAACAAGTGTTGGTGAGGATGTGGAGAAAAAGGAACCTTCATGTACTGTTGGTGGGAATGTAAATTGGTGTCATTGCCTAATTTTTAAAAATGCCAGCATCAAAGTCTGCAGCACGGGTGGCAGCAGCCTGGAAAAGTCCCAGGGACAATCATCTTATAATCCCTAGGGGCCAGATTCTTTGGTGGGGGAGAAAGGGGGGGAAAGCTGGTGAATCAGATGGGTTTGGCAATTCTTAAAGAAGTTCAAAAGAAGGCAAAATCTAAATAATTGCAGAGCCAGCTTAGGAGATCAGTACAGTTGGCTTCTCACTCTTTGATGGATTCTTTTAGAATGTACTGTGGCATTAAAACTCTTCATGACACAGAGGATAGTTTATGTAGAGAAACAAGAGCTTTTAGCAACGCTGAGTCAAAAAGCAGTTTGGAAGAGTTAGAGTAGGAACGTGAAGATGTTTCTAATGTATTTCTCTTGTGTTTTCCTCTTTTGTATATGCATTTTAGTATAAAACCTGTGCCTAAATAAGACTAAAACTATTGTTTCACTACACAGAAGATAAAAACTCTCCGTAATATGAAAAAGTTGCCTCTTAGCTTGACAGTGTTTTTCCTTTCTTAGAAATGGTGCATCTTACAGACAGGGGCTCTGAGATCATGAAATATGTGTGCCATTTGGTAATTGAGAAGAGTAGAAGACGTTTTGTACTGTTGTGGCCCCTGGTCCTCCCTTTGACACGACGTGGACTCTTAGTTGGTAGGTTTCATCTGGGTTGTGTCAGTTTCCTTCTGCTCTGGCAGACTGATTCAGCTGTGGCCATGGAACATTCCTTACTTCTCTGTTTTGAGACACTCCCAGTAGCTACCTACATCAAGATCTAAGTTGATAAATACCTTTAAAATCACTGTGCCTTCTAAGGAAATCAAACTTAATGGGACCAAGTCTACCGTTCAAGAGTTCACAGTGCTCATGGCAGGATTTGATTATAACCACAATATTCAATACTTACATTCCTTTTGGGGGAAAGACAGATATCTAATTGTTATGGGCTATGATATATCCATTTTCCTTCCCAACAGCCACCAGTTTCCTTAATGGGAATTACATTCTCTTATTGAGCATTTTCTTGGCCAGAAGGCCATCCTGATTGTTGCCTCTCCCTGCCTCTCCCCACAGTAGAGGCCCAGGGGGCCAAACACCTCCCCATTTGCCTTCTGCTCTAGCCAGAGTGTCAGCTTGGGTTGGTGATTGACCTAGGCTTGACCAGTCAGATGCTTGCTCTTGGAGACTCTGGACTTCGCACGTGACGTAGGAAGGAGAGGAGTTTCAGAAGTTAGATTCACCACAGTGATGCTAGTTACCGTCACAGTGATGTCTTGATCACACTGTACCTGTAACAAGGCTGTTGCCTTATTTTTTTCATTCTCACCTTTCTCTCCAGGTCTTTCATGGTTCTTTCTGTCCCAAGACTCTTCTTTTAGCTTTCCTCCAATTCTGAGAGCCCCAAATAATATCCCCTTAATCCCTTCTTGCTTCA
>NC_048232.1:26522578-26540767 GCF_002007445.2 Ailuropoda melanoleuca
TTTATTTATTTATTTGACAGAGATAGAGACAGCCAGTGAGAGAGGGAACACAAGCAGGGGGAGTGGGAGAGGAAGAAGCAGGCTCATAGCAGAGGAGCCTGATGTGGGGCTCGATCCCATAACGCCGGGATCACGCCCTGAGCTGAAGGCAGACGCTTAACCGCTGTGCCACCCAGGCGCCCCTCCATTATATTTTATACCATATCCTGTTTACCCATTTATCTACCAATGGACACTTGGGATGCTTCCATATCTTGGCTATTGTAAATAATGCTGCAGTAAACATAGGAGTGCATACATCTTTTTGAATTAGTGTTTTGGTATTCTTCAGGTAAATACTCAGTAGTGGGATTTCTGGATTATATGGTATTCCCATTTTTGATTTTTTGATGGACCTCCAAACTGTTTTCCACAATGGCGTTTAAAATTTGAAATTGATTTTCAAATTGAAATTGAAATGCAAATCAAAACCACAATGAGATATCATGTTACACCTGTCAGAATGGCTAGAATGAAAAGAAAAGAAATAACAAGTGTTGGTGAGGATGTGGAGAAAAAGGAACCTTCATGTACTGTTGGTGGGAATGTAAATTGGTGTCATTGCCTAATTTTTAAAAATGCCAGCATCAAAGTCTGCAGCACGGGTGGCAGCAGCCTGGAAAAGTCCCAGGGACAATCATCTTATAATCCCTAGGGGCCAGATTCTTTGGTGGGGGAGAAAGGGGGGGAAAGCTGGTGAATCAGATGGGTTTGGCAATTCTTAAAGAAGTTCAAAAGAAGGCAAAATCTAAATAATTGCAGAGCCAGCTTAGGAGATCAGTACAGTTGGCTTCTCACTCTTTGATGGATTCTTTTAGAATGTACTGTGGCATTAAAACTCTTCATGACACAGAGGATAGTTTATGTAGAGAAACAAGAGCTTTTAGCAACGCTGAGTCAAAAAGCAGTTTGGAAGAGTTAGAGTAGGAACGTGAAGATGTTTCTAATGTATTTCTCTTGTGTTTTCCTCTTTTGTATATGCATTTTAGTATAAAACCTGTGCCTAAATAAGACTAAAACTATTGTTTCACTACACAGAAGATAAAAACTCTCCGTAATATGAAAAAGTTGCCTCTTAGTTTGACAGTGTTTTTCCTTTCTTAGAAATGGTGCATCTTACAGACAGGGGCTCTGAGATCATGAAATATGTGTGCCATTTGGTAATTGAGAAGAGTAGAAGACGTTTTGTACTGTTGTGGCCCCTGGTCCTCCCTTTGACACGACGTGGACTCTTAGTTGGTAGGTTTCATCTGGGTTGTGTCAGTTTCCTTCTGCTCTGGCAGACTGATTCAGCTGTGGCCATGGAACATTCCTTACTTCTCTGTTTTGAGACACTCCCAGTAGCTACCTACCTCAAGATCTAAGCTGATAAATACCTTTAAAATCACTGTGTCTTCTAAGGAAATCAAACTTAATGGGACCAAGTTTACCGTTCAAGAGTTCACAGTGCTCATGGCAGGATTTGATTATAACCACAATATTCAATACTTACATTCCTTTTGGGGGAAAGACAGATATCTAGTTGTTATGGGCTATGATATATCCATTTTCCTTCCCAACAGCCACCAGTTTCCTTAATGGGAATTACATTCTCTTATTGAGCATTTTCTTGGCCAGAAGGCCATCCTGATTGTTGCCTCTCCCTGCCTCTCCCCACAGTAGAGGCCCAGGGGGCCAAACACTTCCCCATTTGCCTTCTGCTCTAGCCAGAGTGTCAGCTTGGGTTGGTGATTGACCTAGGCTTGACCAGTCAGATGCTTGCTCTTGGAGACTCTGGACTTCGCACGTGACGTAGGAAGGAGAGGAGTTTCAGAAGTTAGATTCACCACAGTGGTGCTAGTTACCGTCACAGTGATGTCTTGATCACACTGTACCTGTAACAAGGCTGTTGCCTTATTTTTTTCATTCTCACCTTTCTCTCCAGGTCTTTCATGGTTCTTTCTGTCCCAAGACTCTTCTTTTAGCTTTCCTCCAATTCTGAGAGCCCCAAATAATATCCCCTTAATCCCTTCTTGCTTCAAAGCCAGTCTCTATTACTTGCTACTAAGAACACTGACTGATTCAACAGCATCTCATATGGGATAAAGTGGTATCACAAAGAAGAGAAGAGCCTGCCTGATTTTCCAGATATCCTCTTTTGTGTCATTAGAAGGAAGAGATGGAGGAATGGAATCCTTTTCTGGAGATCTTAAAGAACACAGTGATGTTGCATCTAACATAGGGTGGTTCTGCCAAAAGGATAATAGATGTGGCTTTTTAGGGTTTCTTTTCCTCAAGATTAGATGACTCGTGTGTACTACGGATGTTCAATAGGAGAGTGTAGGACACAGTCCCTCTGTCCGATAGCCTCTGTCCTATCTTTTCCTCCTTGTGGTGCCAAAGGAGAGAAAACCAGATTTGCTCAATATTTTAAAATTAAGCACCTATCTTAGCCTTGCCAGACCAAGAACTGCCACCTCCCAGCCCAACAAAATCATACAAATCAATTTTGTATGGCAAATAATTTTGGTGAGAGGTAGCTCTGCATCCTGGAAGAAGGTAGTGGGGTAAATGTATGCATTTATTTGGCATTCAAAAATGGTTCCCTTGTTGATAAAATTATCCTGGACATTTCACTACATATTTAATGGCAACAGACAAAACAGAAGTGGCAACCAATGGCACATCTTAGAAGAAAGATTAGTATGTGCCAGTCTCCAAAGTTAAGTCTTGCTTGGTGCCCTTGGTGAACTATACCAACAGCATCCATCAGTGCAGGAAGATTCAGAATTGCCCATATCTGAAGGTGGTTTGGAGGTGCTCAGCTGTACTCCCCTTGCTTCTCTGCTGTGGTGTGGAGTAGAGGACTAGGGTGATTGTTTCTTGAGTTCCGGTCCATGTGGCTCTCCAAGCCAGTGCTGTGCTTCCCGTAGGAGTTAGCCCTCTCATCCCCAACAGAAGAACCCAAAATGTGAATTATTCTTCCAGTAGAGGTAATACATTTGACTGGCTGGGCATATTTTTTTATACAGCTGACCAGGCTTAGCAGCTCTAGCTCAGATGCTGAATTAGCGTGACAAACTCAGCAGGTGTTGACAACTTGGTCCTGGTCAAGGGAATCCAATGGCTGGCCAATAAGCTTCTCTTCCTTTTCCTCAGTGTTAACAAGAAATGAATATAGAGGGATTGTTTCAGTAGCTCTTGCTCTAAAATTGGCAGGAGAAATTAAAGCAACAGTGCAAGATTCACTAGCCCAGTCAGGAATGTTTCTATTAGTTATACATAGGCTAAAGAGAGATTAAAGATGAATACTTCTGCAAAGAGGAACAAAAACATAAAAGAGCTGGAACTTAATGGTAAGCATCACAGATAGAGAGCAAAGCTAAGGTAAGCAATATCTGGGCAGTGCTTCTGAGTTTCACACTTGGAGGTTTCTTTCCTCAATGAAATGAAACTTGATACTTTAAACCTTATTTGCTCACATTTCAATTTGGGAAGTGTTGGCAGGGAGATAAAAATGAGGTCCTGTCCTAGTGTGAAGAAGGAGAGATAGCTGGGAGTTGAAGAGCACAACTGGGGAAGGATAAGCTACCCTGAAATGAGTGGGAGGTGTCCAAGACAAACCTCACCCCCTTCACTTGGTGATTTAGAACATGGTCCTCAAGTCTGATGTGCATCGGAGTTCCTTGGGAGATAACACAGAGTGCCGGAGTCCACTCTCAGGGTTTCTGAATCAGTAAGTCTGGGTTGGGGACCAAGAATTTGTATTCCCAATGATTCCCAGGTACGGCAGATGCTGCTGGTCTAGGAACCACACTCAGAGAATCACTGATCCAGAACCCTGTGCTGGTTAAGGCGGGTGTGAGGCAGAATATGGCGCCTCATGATACCTATTGTTGGCTCACACCCATGGCGGTCAAAGCACCTGGTTTGCAGACCTATTTCATTCTGCACTTGGGCCTAACCTATATGATAGGTACTGATTAAAGTCTCAAGGGGTACATCTTAGAAGGAAGTCACGTATCTTTCTTGACTCTCTAAAATACTCTAGAACTTATTCCCTATCTCAGACAATATTTCTGCACATAGGAGATGTTAGAAATTTTCTCCTGGAAACTGAAGAGTAGTAAGCACGTCAGGAGAAAGGCCAGGCCCGGTTGCCCATGGCATTATGTAAAAATGAGGAAATGCGACTTGAAGAATACAGATGGTAGAACAGTTCCCATAATTCAGAGCAATCTTGATATTGTCAAGGTGCTGGCAACATCCACCCTTTGAATCACAAATTCCTGCTCTTTGAGATGCTCTTCCGGGCTGCCCTGGCAGACTGCTGGTGGCAGCTGTGGAGACGAAGATATCATTCTGGCTCTCATTAGTTTAGACGGATTTTTCTTTTTATGAAGAATTCAAGGGCTTCCACTTCTAAGTGAATCAGGCAAGATTTTTTCGGCCGGCTAAGAACAGAGGATGTATATTTTTGTGCATCTTAGAGCATAAGTTTTCAACTATTCTGCTCTAAGGACCCCATTATATTCTTAGAAATTATTGAATACCCCCCAAAGCATTAGCTTATGTAACTTATATCTATCAATATTTATCATCTTAGAAATTAAAATGGAGATATTTTAAAAATATTTACTAATTCACTTAAAAATAAGCACAACCTATGTTTTCCAAAATAAAAATAATTAGAAGAGTAGCACTGTTTTACATTTTGCAAGCCTCCTTCATATCTGGCTTAGAGAAGCACTGGATTTATTTGCTACAATAGCTTGAAAAGGGAAGAACATTTTACTAGCCTTTTCAGATAATTGTGGATACTCTTTGTTGCTACATCAAAATTTAACCAATGGCGGTTTCTTCAAGATCAGTTGCAATGTAGAATCCAAAACCATATCAATGATCTATTAATACTCTGTTATATTAAAGTCCATTGGTCTTTCTTACACCCTGAACAGATCTTTCCTCATTCTTAATGTTTGAAATGTAATAAAATTAGTAATTTTACTGCTTCATCTAGGGTACCCTTAATTGAGGCTCTGTTCTTCCCCTCTGAGTTTGTGATGAAGAATTTAATGACTAATGACTGGTTTGTGCTAAGACATCAACAGTTGTACCCACCATTGCTTCCGTATGAATGTCAAGAGAGTGGAAAAGGTAAATAGCATTTTAGTATCATTAAGAGGATAGTTTTGGCTCCACGGACTCCTGGAAAGGTCTCAGCAACTCCCAGAGGTTCATCGACCACAGCTTGAGAATCACTCTGCTAGGAGAATGAGGTTACAACTACATCCTATATTTTTATCTTGCTGGCTCTTTGATCCTTTCATCTTTCAGTGTGATTAATAAAGAAAACCCCAAGATCACATTAAAACTCTTCTAATTTATTCATGACATCTAATTACAAGGCAAAACAAATCACCAAGGGGAAAAAATTGTAAAGTCTCTTGAATGCAATAAAAATAGTAATTAGTAACCCAATGGGGAGTTGTCCTCCTGGCAGTCAGATAATGAAATACGGTATAGTCTAGAATACATGGGAAAATATAAGATTGAACTTGCTGTAAATTTATGGGAACTATCATAAGAAACTTAAGAAAAATGGAATGCAATCACGTCCATTATTTCTTTGGTCCTTCTGTTTGGTAGAAATCATGGGTATGACTGAGACCTCTGAAAATCCCATGGTGCCATGGGGGAGAGGCCAACCACAGAGCTAGAGATCTGGGAATGACCTCTAGGGAAGGTGTGGGTATGAGGACTACTTGAAGGTAAGAAGCCCTTACACTGAGCCTAGGCACCCCTAATCCTGAGCTGTGTGCTGTGCTCCTCCCCAGCCACTTGCTGAACTGGTTCTGGCCGCTCCAGACTCACAAAAGATCAAACAGCAGCAGAGTTTAGCTTCTCAGTCAATTCTAAGGTAACAGCCACTTTGGCTCCCTGTCCTATAACATCCAGGATCCTTGTCTTCCCCTGACACAGAGGCTTAGAAATCCTTTTCTTGACTCCTTGTCCTATAGATTTCCAACTTGCCCTTGACTCTATGGCTTTATATAAAGCATTCCCCCAGGTTTGGCTTTTGGGGCTTCTGGCTCTTTTCTCACCCCACATAAACCAGCTCCCTGGTTTCAGACTTGAATTGAGAGCCAGTGTTTCCTTGGCCTTGGCCCTTACCTAACTTCCTGGACTGTTGGTATTCTGGTGTAGATGTCTGGTCAACAAATTTCCAAGGCCAATGGGATTCCTTTGGAGCCTCAAGAAACTCAGAGAGCAATTTGTGGTGCAGGTATGGCCACAATGGTTAATGAATTGTAATGAGGAATCACAAAACATACTTCAAAAGAAAAAAGAGTCTCCTCTCAGAGAGTGTGTTGGCCCTATCTGTGCTTTTGACATGTAGAACCCAGGAAACTCAGGCCATCCTGTTGCTCACCAACCCCAACCCAATCAAAACAAAAGTGGGCATTGGGATTCTTTCTGAGGATTAAATTCAGAGTTTGACCCTTCTCGTGAAGATTGAAGTGATCGGAAATGAATGAGTCAATAGGCAAGGGAAATTTTGTAGAAACACCAAAATTATTCATGATGAAAGCATGACTTGCGAAGGAACCCCAGAGATCACTGAATGTAGCTCCGAGGTGACGGAAATGTTAAACAACATAAAGTCCATCGCTTTATCTTCAGAGCCCATCCAAATGTCTAGCGCATAGTAAATGCTCAATAAAGATCTAATGAGTAAATGAATGAATGAATGGATCGCCTGGACAAGAGCAAGGGGATCTTTGGACATAAGTTAGAGGGAACTCCTGTCTCTCTAGATCTTCTTCCCATGAGGTTGGGTTTTAAGGTGCCTCAACACAATCGAGGATGCTTCCAGGCAGCAAAGACGACCTCAGCCCTCTGGAGAGAGGTTAGGATCAGGAGAAAGAAACAGGCATCCAGAAAGGATGAGATGACAGTATTTTGATGCCACATGGTCTGGTTATATGTTAGTTTCTCTGTTTATTTCTCTTTTGTTATCAAAACACCTTTTAGTTTCCTATTCCAGTGCTATTGCAAATGCATTATAGGAAATAAATAAGAAGAGTTTATGTCCACATTTGGGCCAAAGCTTTAAAAAAGAGCAGGTCCTTATAGGCTGTCCTAAAGTAGCCCTAAAAGGATTGCCGGGGAGGCAGGCCTCAGAATTACAAGGCCCCAGCTGAACCTCCTTGGTGATTCTTACTTCAGTGATTCCATTTTTTTTTTTAAGAAAGTCAAATTTTTGCCTTGCCATATCATCTTCGACCTACCTGGCCCTGTTACTGTCTATAACTTGGCATGAACTGAAGACTTGTAGGAGGCAGTGTCTAGAACACATGCACGTGGCATTAACCCCAGACTACTTCTAACATCTGACTGCAGTAGGTCACAGGGCTGTCCCCGCCGGATCACCCGTCTCAGCATGGGAGTGGAAGACATGGAGCCACCCAAGTGACAGGAACAAATGACTACAACTGCTTTAGAAACATGTCACAAGAGTGCTTTTATCACCAGTGTTGTTGGGTGACCACACTAATAACACAGAGTATCTGTCAAGGGCAAGATGGCATCATGGGCAGATTTCAGACATGACTGGTTTTAAGTTTCAATGTAGTTGACCCTTCAACAAATAGATATTTTTCAGACAAGTGGCCTTCATAAAGGGAGGGTGAGTTCTTTCTAGTTCCTGACTGAAACAGCAGTGAGGAGCTCTAGGGTTAATTCAGTTCTATCGTTAGGTCTCTACATTTAGAGATCTACAAGGGCAGCTTGGTGTTAAGAGCCTCTGAGAAATTGGTGGCTGTGGCTGGCATTTGGAAACATTCTTTGTTTTGCAACTCCGTAAATGATAATATATTTTAAAACTTTGACCCAGATTTGATTAGAGACAAATTTGATACCACATTCGTATGCTTGATCTCACTCCCTAGACTCCACTGGTACATTTTGCCATAGATGTTTCTCTCAAGGGCAGTCAGAATCTCCCAGCACAATAGCTGTATAGTTCCGAGGTAAAGAACTTGGGCTCTGGAGGTGGCCAGAGACGTTCAAGTCCTGCTTCTACTGTATGTGCCCCATCTTAGGCACCCCCTGCCCTCCTTTCTCCATCTGCGCAGTAAAGATGGTAGTACCCAGTGGCAATCTATGTAACGCACCCAGCAAAACACCTGAACGACAAAAGGGGGTTCAACAAATAATGAAGGCTGCTCTTGAGAATAAATACTAACCAGTTTTGTCATCGGTGTACACGTTCCATCTCCTTGGGTACTTCTGCTTTAAAATGCTCTGCTCCCTTCTGAGACCAGGTGAGAGAACATGTGTTCAGGAGACATGGTCACTTCTTGCTACCCCCACACCCTCTACCCCCACTTTCCCTTCCATATCCCAGGGGCCACCTTCAGGCACCCCCTTTGTGTGACCCATGCCCCGGGCTGCAAGAAGTGGGTTTGTCAGAGCAGGTCCCTGAGGCTGACAGGAGACTGGGAACTCCGTGAACTATGCCCTCCTTTAGGAGTGCATGGTGCCACTCGTTGGGCTAGGCCCTGCAGGGGACAAGCCAAGGGCATGGGGCTGCCTATCTTCCACGCGGAGCTCTTCGTTTCTGCAGAGTAGGCCTCGGACTTCGTGTGTGTGGTGTGGTATGTGTGTGCGGTGCAAGAGCATGCGGGGTGTGTCGGTGTGTGGTGTGTGTATCTGTGGTGTGGTACACATGGGATGTGTATGTGCCGTGTGTGGTGTATGCGTATCTACGTATGGCATGACGTGTGTATCTGCGGTGTGTAGGAGATCTGTGTGTGTGGTGTACCTGGGAGGGTNGGATGTGTATGTGCCGTGTGTGGTGTATGCGTATCTACGTATGGCATGACGTGTGTATCTGCGGTGTGTAGGGGATCTGTGTGTGTGGTGTACCTGGGAGGGTGTGTGTGTGTGTGTGAGCACGTGTGTACGCGTGTGATGTTCTTGGCTTTGTAAAGAAGGGGCATTTCCTGAGTTTCTTAACTCATGCCTGTAGTCGGCAGTCACCCCACGTAGGCATCCGGCCAGCCTCGCCTAAGTGCTTCAGCCCCTGGCACCCGTGCCTTTTGGATCTTGGACCAGCGTCTCGGAGAGGAGGAAGACTTTGCCCCAACATGGGAAGATGCCAGCTGCATTCCTTGCTTCAAAGCGAACCAGCCTTTCCTGAGCTCCACAATGAGAAGCCCCACCTTTTTCCTGGCCTGAATGTTTACTCCCTTTTCTCAAGCATCCAGGGGCTTGGGTTGAGCTGTCTCCACTTCACCAACCTCTTTCCAGCTGCCTGGTTCAGGTGGCATTCCCATCTGTGGCCTCCCCAGCCTTCCCTGCTCCCAGAGATCGGGTGGGATCCGCCGTGCAGGCTCAGGTCTGCAGACGAACTTGCCCCCATTTCTTGCCTGCTGTCTCCACATTAAACCTCCCCAGCCTGCCCGGGATCAATGGAACTTTCGTAAATGCTCTCTCTACACAGTGTAGTTTGCAATGTCGGAGGGCCCTACAGGCCAACGGCTGGAATATTTCAAGTCAGATTTCCTCTGGGGGAGGGGACCCAGAATGACAATGCTGTAGTGAACTGTAAGTGCTGGGACTGGGGTCTGGGGGGTACACTGGCTACAGTGAGGTGCCTCTGTTCTCCCTCCTGTGGGGGATTTGTCTCACGGTGACTTTCAAGGGAGGAAAAGAACAGAATCAGAATGAAGACTCCAGGACTGGTGTGGTTTTGAGGGATTATTGCCCTCCTCCTTAATTAATTCTAAACCACAAGCCTTCCGCCCCTCCCTGTGAGGGACCTGCGTGCCGCCTGCTGGGGGCACCTTCCCCAGGCCCTGACTTTGGCAGCAGCCGGGCTCAGCCTTATCCCATTCCCGCTGACAGCAGGGAGGAATGATTTTGCTCACTAGAAGATAGATGGATTTGGTTCCAGCCTGCAATTGTTTCATAAGTCCTCGTAGGCTGGGGGGAGCAGTGCTGAATCCACATCTAGAGAACCACAGGTACAAAATCAGAACGACCCCGAAGCTTGGAAAGCGACCATCCTCTACCCACACTGCAGAGTGGGAGGGGTGCCTTGCCTCCTGTTCTTCCTCAAGGTCCCCTCCACCTCCCTGCCCCTCTCCTCCATTGTCCTATCCCCCTGCCTCTCTGTTCTCTTAACACTTTAGCATATGATTGTCTTAAATACAAAGAGAGGATGGGAGAAACGTGGCTCATTCTGATGGATANAATGTCGGAGGGCCCTACAGGCCAACGGCTGGAATATTTCAAGTCAGATTTCCTCTGGGGGAGGGGACCCAGAATGACAATGCTGTAGTGAACTGTAAGTGCTGGGACTGGGGTCTGGGGGGTACACTGGCTACAGTGAGGTGCCTCTGTTCTCCCTCCTGTGGGGGATTTGTCTCACGGTGACTTTCAAGGGAGGAAAAGAACAGAATCAGAATGAAGACTCCAGGACTGGTGTGGTTTTGAGGGATTATTGCCCTCCTCCTTAATTAATTCTAAACCACAAGCCTTCCGCCCCTCCCTGTGAGGGACCTGCGTGCCGCCTGCTGGGGGCACCTTCCCCAGGCCCTGACTTTGGCAGCAGCCGGGCTCAGCCTTATCCCATTCCCGCTGACAGTAGGGAGGAATGATTTTGCTCACTAGAAGATAGATGGATTTGGTTCCAGCCTGCAATTGTTTCATAAGTCCTCGTAGGCTGGGGGGAGCAGTGCTGAATCCACATCTAGAGAACCACAGGTACAAAATCAGAACGACCCCGAAGCTTGGAAAGCGACCATCCTCTACCCACACTGCAGAGTGGGAGGGGTGCCTTGCCTCCTGTTCTTCCTCAAGGTCCCCTCCACCTCCCTGCCCCTCTCCTCCATTGTCCTATCCCCCTGCCTCTCTGTTCTCTTAACCCTTTAGCATATGATTGTCTTAAATACAAAGAGAAGATGGGAGAAACGTGGCTCATTCTGATGGATGCCGTCAAGGAGACATTTCAAAATGGAACACAGTGAGTTGTGCCCCTGGAAAAAGCCTTAATCACTTGAACTGGAACTTCCTTGCTGTCTGAGGTTTTGTGATGACCCCCCGGGAGCCTCGCAGGGTGGCACTTGGGATGCAGTTACCAAAAGGCCGAGAAGAATCTCCTTGCACATTTTCCCCTTTTCATTTGCTGTCCTGGCAAAATGCAAAGCGGGGCTGCAGTGACTTCTCCCAAGGAGGCTCCTTGCCAGCCACTCTGAGGTGTTACAATAGGCTGTGAGGGTCTGGTCTTCCTGGTGTGAGGGGCGGTGGGCCATCAAACCAGCCGAGCCAGGGTCCAGGCCTCCCTCTGCCGGACTCTCAATGGCAGCCTCATTTGGAATCCCAGGTGGCCTCACCCATCCAGTAGGCAGGGTCTGGAACTCGAGCAGAGGGAAGTTCTGAGTCAAGAGTCAGACCCTGGTCTTTTGGACTCATTTTCCTGAAAGATGAATCTCTCATGGAGCGAACTTGAGACAGGGGAGGGGCACGGAAATGGAACCCCAAACACCAAACATTCCTAAATGATAAATAGTTTTCTTCTGAATAAAGGTCATGTTAGAAATAAAACCCTCTGAATTATGGACAATCATAAGTACGCTGGAACCCGATTATTGTGGTCCAAGTGAAGAGGGGCCGTGATAAAAACCTGGCCTTCACTTCCCACGACCTGTTTTTCTGAAATTGGCCGGAAAGCCTTGACACCTCCCATCAGTTTTTCCATTTGTCTTCATTGGGGACAACTGGCCTTACTAATCAGGGAATAAAGTTCTTTTTAATCATTCTTCCTTCATTCGCTCCCCATTCCCCAACCTGAAAACAGCTTGCCTTTAATGGATTTAGACCACCTCTCACTCCTCAAAAACGACCACAATAAGAGAACTTCGTTCTTTTCCTTAACTTGTCTGATTGTACCTGAAGCTGGATGTGAGCTGAGTCTTCCAATAGCCTCGGCTTAACAACAGGTAAATAGATCTGAAAGTCCTTTGGGAATTGGTTTGCTTGAAACTAAGAATTGATTTTTGCCCTGGGCTGCCTTACATCATTTTTGGAAGAAGGCATGTGGAGGTAAATTAATACAGGATTTGGACCCTGGTTGACAGCCAGCAGTGGAGCCCAAGCTGGACCAGGAGGTGAGCCATGCGTCCTGGGTCACGCCATTGTTGGCTGTTCACTGTTAGAAGAGAAAGGTCCCAGGGAAAGGCCCCAGTCTTAAAAGAATTTCTTCAACCACAAGTTTTACAATTTATAGAGAAAAGAATACGGTGCAACAGTTCTTAAAGCACTTCTTCTGGGCTTTTGGGAGAACTGAGTCAGAGATGGGAAAGGGGATGGCTTCTGTGGAGCCACAGGGGAGATACAGGTTTCTAGGATGGGTTAGCCGGTCATTCAGAAACTGACTGCTGGGCCCGGGACCCGGTTCTGCCCCTCCTGACTTGTGACCTTGAACAAGCAGCTTAACTTCCTCGTGCCCGGGTCCTTATCTGTAATGTGCGGATAGTAACTTTATCCTGGGGTTGTCTTGAGGTTTACGGGAGTTAACTTACACCCTGCTAGAGTCAAAACTGGCTGGTGGAAAGCACTAGATAAAAAGGCCCCATGATTGCTGCTACTGCTGCAATGATTGTAAAAATCACCTTCATTCTCAGGACACCGGAGCCTGAACCACCACCGTGCTTTTAAGTGCTTTTAAGGGCACGGTCCCCACCAGCTATTCTTTCCCCCGCCAGAGTCCCACCACTCCAGATAAAAGTCCAGTTCTCCTCATCTTAAAGGTCTCTCAGAAAGGACAGTCCACGATGCCTCAATTATCCGAACTGTAACCATCCTTCGAGTCAGAAAGTTTTCCTTATAAGTAAATTAGCCTCTCTTCTTGAAATTAAAGCCATTTCCTCTCATTTAAACCACTTTAAGATGGAGAAGTGTTCTCGCCTTAAAATAACTCCCCTATATTTAAATGCTTGATGAAATCCCTTTTCTGCCTTTTCTTCTCCTGGAAAGAATCAGAGTCATTTAACGTTTCCCTGGGGTTCATTTCTATTACCTACTTGAATTGTTCTTGTTCTTGCCTTCCCGTTTTCCATACCTCCCTCTTAAGAACCAAAGCCACAGCTGAAAGGAGTCAGTTATGACAATTGTTGGTGAGGCAGCGAGTGAGGGAGAGATTTCTTCATTACTCTTGCCCATTCTATTCCTGTTGTATTGGTTTCAGCCTGGCTTTCACGGTCCCAGGCAAACATGCCAGTGAGTGAATGACCGCATGCTTCAGCTGAGGGGACCCTTCTCAACCGTCTTCGGTGTCTCATCCCTTGCTTCTACTTGTCATTTGCCATCTTCAGGTCCTACGATCTTTCTGAGCCTGTCAAGGTGCTAGACTCATGTCCAAATATGAGTTAAATCTAATGGGCGAGAAGGTGAGAAGGTTTGACTCTAGCCCAGGGCCCATCATGATGCCTGGCTCACTGTAGAGCTTCAGCAAACTTTGCTACATGCATTTCCTAAGCAATTGCTAGCAGTATGAGGTCTTGTTAGCACTGAGGTAGACCCTGAGGACTAATGCGACATTCACAGATAGACGTCCTCTCCCCCATATTCCCATGGGGACATGGCTGGGAAGTGGGCATATAGATGTGACTTCTCTCAAGCAGTGTGTACCCACGTGGAAATGTGGTTCGCAGACTTTTTTACCCAAGTGCTATTTCATCTTACAGTTCGACATTCCCAAGAACCATTTGCAAAGCCTCACAAAGGGAAAACTTGATATATTTAGGGCCTGGATTCCATTCTGATGAGCTCTTTGGAGAGATATGGAGGGAAAAAGTAGGACACTGTGAAATCAAACCAACAATTACAATGTCTTATAACTCCAAGTTGGTTGGGAATTATTGGTTCAAGTCACACTTTCCACAGGGTCAGTGTCTCAGAATAGTGTTCTTCAAAGATTACACAGCCACTTGTTAAATATACATAAACCAGATTTATTTCCATCCACTCCAGTATGTGTCCCCACCACCCCAGACAGCGGCTCCTGGATGTCTTTCAATGGCTTTGTTCATTCTGTTTTGTTTTTGTTTTTCCAGGGTTGCCCTGCCCCTTCTCTAGTCCAGCGACATCCTGAGTAACATTTAAATCTACCCTTAGGCCCCCTTTCTCACTGTCAGTATTCTCTCCTTGTTCATATGTGCAAGTTTTGTCTTCTCAATTACTCATCGTTGAAGGTGGGCCAGGGGCAACACTTCCTTCCCAATGTTTAGCCCCCAGAAGAGGGTAGTATAGAGGATAGAACTCTAGATCAGTGGACTGCAAATCCAGTCAATTTCCAGAATCACCTGAGCAGTTCTTAAAAATATCTACTGAATCCAAATCTCTGGAGGGGAGGTCCAAGAATCAGCTTTTCACATTTTTTAAATGTTTAAAAAATTTTAACATTACAGGCAGTTAGTCTGATGATAGGTCAAGTTTGAGAACGACCAATGATGTGAGAGGAATCTGTGTCAAGTCAAGTTTTTAGTACTTTGGTGATAGAGCTGCTGAACCTTTGACGTGGTCTTATAAAACCAAAAAGGCTTTCTTCCCAGGAGGTGCTCCTGGGTCCTTACCACTGGAGTCCATGAAAACATTTGGCTGCTATGACTCTATACACATCAAGATACTGGCTTTTTCTTTCTCCGAGTATTTATGTCTTTCCTGGTTTTGCATTACAACCACCTCCAAACTAAACACCACCGGTCTTACTAACCAATCGACTTTGCATCCAGATGTACAGGCTTTCCTTGGCTACTATCATTTTCCATCCCTCCTACTATAAAAGGTGGCTTTTCCTTGGCCAACATACAGGATAAATTCTATTCAGCTTAGTGCTTAGTAATGGTTTTGTTCATGATGAGCTTGTCCACTCTTAGAAGGGACAAGCCCAACCACCGTCATTACCACATTCAACCAGGCTTTTCTAGACAGTGCCTGCTTAAATGTGGTGGTTGGCCATTCATTTGTTCAAGTATAGTCTAGGCTGTGGGCTCCAACCTTTGGACACACACAGCCAGCTTTGCTCTGATGTTGGCCTGCAGTCTTTCTAATCTGTGGTTTGGACTCTCCTATAAGCCTCGAATTTTGGGCCTAGGATATGCTTTCATATGTTGACATGAAAAAATTTTCTAAATCTGGAGGCATGAAATTTTACTTCTCATGTGTTATCCATTTATTTTATTTTAGATTACCATTGAGAACCTAATGTGTGTAGGACACTGTACTAGGTAGCTGCTCGGGCTTCAGAGATTCATAAGATAAGGCCCTTGCTCTAGAAAGGATCACACTCTGATGAGAAATACAGGATTCCATTAAAAAAAAAGCAGTTTACAAAGCCACACAGCAGATATCAAGTATTAGATGAATGGCTCAGGCACTAACCACCCTTAGGTTTTGAAGGAGGCCTGGACCATGGAGTACTGGAAAGCCTCGTGGGGAACTTACCATAACATGGAGACTGGCATACAGCAGGTATTCAGTAAATACCTGCCAAATGAATGACTGAATGACTGGCTGGATGGTGGTAAGATAGGAACTGTGCCTTGGAATATAGAGAGAGCATATTCTGGGGAAGGGCACACCCACGTGCCTGCGCGTGCAAACGCGTGTGCACACACACACACACACAGAGCTTCTTTGTCAATGAACAGCTCCCTGTTTCATCAGGGAGTAACATGAGCGAGAAATTTAGGAAAATATAGCTCTGTTAAGATTAACAATAAAAGTGGAAATAGTTTATTAATAACTAAATTAATAGCGTTTAGTAAATATTGTTTAGTAAGTAAATTATTAGCAAGCAAATTATTAGTAATTTAGGAAGTAAATTATTTCCAGTATATAAACACTCACTGTGTAACTTCATTGACTCACCCTCTAACAGGGAGACAAAGGACATGCTTTGTACAGATGCCTTTGCCGAGCTAAGTATAGTCACTACCTGATTTACTTTGTAAGCAATTTATTTCTATTCCACCTTTTTCCAAAACAGATTTAATATCAAACAATTTATAAGACCGAAGATAGAAAGCAAGATATAAAGAGGCTGAGAGAGGCAGCAGGAAAAACTGAAAAGGAACCAGACTAATTGAGTCTTCTTGCAGCTTGGGCCGAAGAGAAAACACACGAATGACTTAGAACGAGGAATCAAATAAGTTTCTGGGAGAAGAAAGGCAAAAACCTTTCTCCTTGCTCCTAATTTCTGAAAAAAAAAAATTTCATGGGGCTATTTTAACCCTAATCCCTAGTGAATTGCTGCTATTCCCATTTTTACCACCAGGGAGACTCTTACTACCAGCTAGCTAGTCAACTGTCTATGTGCCTGGCACCGTGCTAAATCTGATACACGCGTTAAAAAAAAAATGTAATCCTACAGCCGCCCTGTGAGCAGGTCCTGTGGCTCACCTCTCTGGTCAGAAGCTCTTTGTCACGTGCAGCCCTTCCAAAGACTAGCTGGTTGCTCTGTGTGAACAGGTCTTCTCCAGCCTGGGAATCCACTTGCAGAGAGCGAGCAGGCTGCAGGCGGCAGGAAGCCTGCCCAAGGGGAGATAAGAAGATCCCACCGCAGAGACAACTTTGATCTCAACAGTGGAGCAGGCACACAAGCTATGCCCCGTCCAAGCAGCTCAAGGAGACGCAGGAGGAGGTCTCGAGGCTGCACAAGAGAAGAAGCATCTCTGGTTGTTGGGGACACCGGATCGCTCAACCGCCAGCTTAGCAGTTTGGAAGACGCCGTGTGTTTCAGCCAATGCCCGGAACTCAGAGTCAAAGAAGACGTTTGCAGCTGTGCACATTGGAGCATGTCACTTCACATCTCTTAGCTCCAGTTTCTCCCGTGAACAGTGGCAGGGAAGGAGGTCCACCCCTCCCCCCCATGCTGATTCTAGGGGAACAGACGAGGAAGTGTGTGCGAAGCATTTAATGTGAAAGCTACAACTATGATTCGGCCCCAATTTAAAACCCGATGTGTCCTTGTGTCTACATAGGACCCAATAGTTACTAAAAGTTCCTATGATCTGGTGTCTCAGTATTTCTTCTTTTCTTCTCTTTCCTACCTTTGTGTCCTCTTCAATCTGCCCCAAGTCCCAGTAGTCAGCTGCCTCTCCACCCTGCCTGTCCTCTTACTTTCATCACTTCGGGTGACACGACTGACTGTAGATAGGAAAGGAACGAAAAAGAGAGGAAAGGAAAAGGGAAGAGAAGAATATTTATTGTTGTACAAGCATCCTTACTTAAAAAAAAAATTGTGGAACAAATAATCCACTTCTCCGGTGTCACCCTAACCTATCAAGTCACCCTTCCCCACACCCCACTTCTAGTTTGGTTATACGTAGTCATGATTTTCAAATGTCTGCAGTCACAGAGAAGCTACCTGATGTGGCTCTGTGAGTTGTCCTTATTGAACACTCTCGAACAAGTCCCAAGTTGCTACGTCACATTCATGATTATTTCTGCTACTGGTTTTCAACTAGCCCATGGAGTCAAGCATTTCATGATGAAAATCCTCATTTTATTACTGTGGGACATTTAGGTTTATTTTAATAGATAATACCATCATGGATACCTTGCGGATGTAGCCTTTTTCCCTCTTTGTGAATTAAAGGAAAAAGTGTCTATAATTATTTTTTCTAAAAGCCAGACAGAGTTTTCTAAATTCCCCACACACTGAGTATTTATCAGCCTCTGCTGACCCATTCTGCTTTATCTTGCTTTATCCTCATGGGATCTTCTCGTCAGTGAGGCAAGGACTTAGCTGCTGTTTCTAATCGCGCCTTTTTCTATCAACAAGTCTGTTTGAATGCTCTTTCTGGTTCTCCGGAAAGGCCAGAAGAATTATGTAGATAGCCTGATAGCACTTGCCTCGCCATTGTCAACTTTGGAGACACGATCCTGTCCACAGCACTAAGAGGCAGTTTACCCAGTACAGTGAATGTGCTGTACAGCAGAGTCCCACTCAAGGCCCGGGCAGGTGTTGGCTCTTTGACCTAAAGCAGAGATGGCAGAGATAGCTGTATCCACTGGGGTCCAACCAGGAAAATGAGAACTACTCTAAGTGTTTAAAAACTGAGGACTCAGAGAAGAGGGGGTGGGGGAATGGGATAGACC
>NC_048232.1:26540867-26563383 GCF_002007445.2 Ailuropoda melanoleuca
TAAGTTCATTTTATCTTTTATTTCTCTTGCCTTTGGAGATGTGTCGTGAAAAAGGTTGCTCTGGCCGATGAAGCATCGAACTTTAAATCGGAAACCAGGGATGTACTGTATGGTGACTAACATAATATAATGAAAAATAATATTATAAGAAAAATAAAAATAAAAAAATAATAAATAAATAAAAACCAGAAAAAAACCCCCAGAGGATATGTAATGCAGCGTGGTAGTGACACAGATAATGGAAACGCCAAGAAGCCAAGTGGGAGTGGTGAGGCAATTGAGAGATCAGCGGAGGCAGGAAACCCCTTCTATCCCTAGGCTAATGGACAGAGCCGGAGTCTTTCGGTAGAAGTTGGGCCCAGAAGGGCTGGTCCAACAGTGCCAAAGTCACGGCAGAGGAGACGCAGCCCTGCTGGAGATGCGATCCAAGGCACAGAGAAACAGGGAGAAATACCCTTGCTTCTCCTCCCTCCAGCCTTCAATCTCCCCTCAATGCCTCTCCTTGGTGGAACCCAGCTGGAAACCAGGTGTGTCGAGAGTCTGGGACACAAAACTTGCAGGGGCGAGCACCCTCACTCCTACCACCGTGATAACAAGTGAAGTAGGGAAAAGATGAGGAATGAGCCCCAGGGCAAACAAACTAAGAGTGAGTATAAAATCACTTGCCAAATATTCATTCAAAATGGCACTGAGGCAAGAAAGGAAAATCCTGCGCAAGTGCTGGCGAAGAAAGCGAAAGGGAACTAATGGTTTGGTTTGAAGTACCCGGATCAGCCGCACACAAGTGCATTGTTAGTTGCAAACGGTACCTCTAGCTACTGTGTGCCAAGGAGTGATGTACTGAAGACAATTAGTAGGTCACAGAATCTCTAGGAGCCCAATGTGAGGCGCGGAACCCGCAGAGCAGGAGGGAGCACGACCCGAGCTTCGACGCGGGGAGGCGGAGCTGCTGCTGCAGACACAGGGCCAGGTGGGGTCTGGGCTCACCCAGCTGACAGTCCGTGCCAGGCCCCGTGACTAGCCCACCTTGGGGCTGCCTCTGAGAGCTGATCCTCCCGTAAGTGGGTTCAACCCTCTTCCTGCCTCCTCCTGGTCTTTACTAAGTTGCAGGCAGCTAAACGCCCAGCCTGTGTCATACACCCGCACGCCCACTGCCAGGGAGGCTGGAGGAGAAAGTCCGGCTTCTGCTTCGAGGAAGGGTGACTACCATGGAGCGAACTGAGCTCTCCTTCCCCTGCACGAGATTCCTACGTGGAAGCCCTCACCCCCAGCGGCTGGTTTTGAAGATTGGGCTTTTAGGAGGTACTCAATGTTAAATGAAGCCGTGAGAGTGGGACCCCAATCTGATAGGACTGGTGGCCTTCCAAGAAGAGGAAAAGAGAGAGAAAGAGATGTCCCCATACACACACTAAGGAGAGGACATTAGAGAAAGTGGCCGGGCAGTCTGTGAGCCAGGAATTGAGTTCTCACCACACCTGACTGTGCTGGCACTCTGATCTCAGAATTTCAGCCTCCAGAACCATGAGATAAAGCATTTCTGTTGTTGAAGCCACCCGGTCCATGGTATTTTGTAATGGCAGCCTGGGCAGACTGAGACAAGGACTCAATGCGGGAAGTCCAAGTTCACCAAAGGAAGACTGTTCACAAGATGCTGAGTGGCCACGATGGGATAAATGTCCACTACATTCACATCACCAGCTTCTGTTTCCTTGCCACCCTTGTGACCATTAAAAAGGATACAAATAAGTGGGTTGGTGACACAGTGGCTGAGACGGTACAGTGTCCCTGCCACATGAGAAAGCTGGTTCCTTTTGTGTCCCAGACCTGCTGGGGGCAAATCTGCCTCCCTTGGCCATGTGCTAGTTCTGTCTTCTGATGGGATCACACCAGGAAAACTAGGCTTTATCAAACCTTAGCATGAGAAAGGGAGCTTGGAGAACACACGGCTTCTTTTCTACCCAGTGCCAGATCCTTCCAGGTCTTCTAACAGCTCTAGTTGTTACAAAAATTGTCTTTTTCTAACTGCTGTTGATATTTCTGCAAGGAGGCTCTTCTTCCACAAATTCAAAATTAAAGGAACAACCAACAAAGAATGTGTAAGCGTCAGCCCCACTCAGGGGCGAGTGTTAGAAGGACAGAGCTAGGGTCATCCCTGGGAAGGCTATTTTGAGAACATCTCATTTTTAGGGAGTATCAGACAGCCTTTCATTGATTTCCTTCGAGATTAGTTTCCAGTGGAGTAAGACCGCCAGAGTTATTTTTGTAGTAACCACTAATGGACTGGCCACTGATGTGTCTTTCACAGCATCGGGTTCTGGGAATAAAAAGTTGAATAAGATATCATTCTTACTTTCAGAAAATGCACAGTGTGTTGAGAAAGGCAAGCATCACTGGCATGTAAGTAGAAGAAATACAAGAGAAAAGTGAACAAACATGATGAGAGCCTGTGGGAGGGAGCAGCTAACTCTGTTCGGAGAGACCCAGAGAGGCTTTCAAAGACAAGGGGCATTTGGGGATGACACAGAGAGGGCCTGTGTGTGATTTCAAGGCTTCTATTTGAGAGAACAGCTGGATGCAACCACTGTGGCTTCTTGGGGATGAAGCTAGGTAAGCTGGGGCAGTGTACCTAGGTGATGTCTGAGTTCAGGAGTTTCTCCGATAAAGGAATAATTAAAGCGGAGACTCAGGGTCTGAATCTGGGGTTGGTGATATGAGTGGGGGTATCTTCCCTACGCTGATCTTTAGAGGTTATTGAAAGAAATTCCTTGTTCCTTTCTTCCACCTCAAAAACAAACACCCTACTGACAATCTCTGCCACATCCATGCCACTCCGCTGTTGTACTATGGTCCACAGATGAGTGAGTGTGGCTGTGTACCAATAAAACTTTATTTATAAAGCATTGTAATACCCAAACAGCCACAGACGGTCCACAGATGAGTGAGTGTGGCTGTGTACCAATAAAACTTTATTTATAAAGTATCTGGATTTGGCCCAAAGGTCATGCTTTGAAAACCCCAGCTCTATGGGATCAGATCTGAAAATGCAGTCATCATTTACTCCTGGTTTGTGAGTTTTAGGTCTGTTTTGAGGCTGTGTATGCAGGTACTGACTGGGGAAGGGCACCGGCGGCTGGGCGGGTGGGGGGAGGAGGCTCAGGAAGGAAAGCGAGGTGCAGATCAGAGAGGTCTTAGCTGTAGGGGGGAAAGGGCCAAGGTGGAAGGCAGGTCCCACTCATTCTTCCTCGCGGAGTGCCTCCTGGCCACCAGCCTGCTGTCTCGCTGCGGCTCCAAACGGACTGTCTGTGTCAGGGCCAGCTGCTGCCGGGCAGGAGCTGTAGTTCATCCCCAAGGGGACTGTGCACAGGATAATTTATATTTTGGTATAAACCCACCTCAAGCTCCTTTGAGATGAAAGAGTCTATATAAAACTGAGTTATGACCCTGCTTAATGGGAGCACCGCTGAGTTTTTCCAAAAGTGGAGTTAAGCCCCTCTGGCATCTGTGAAGGGCTGGCTGTCAAGGACTGTTGGCCATTTCAGCGGTTCTAGGTTTTGCTGTTGATCCGTGTGCAATAAATCATTTTCCTCCAAGTCCAAGGCGGCATTTGTATTTGCCAAGACACTAAGGAGGAAGATCTCCAACTGGTCTCAGCTGAGGCTGGATCTTTGCTTTTTAAGTTGTTTGGAAAGTGAGAACACATACACACATTTGTGCGCGCACGTACACACACACACACACACACACTCACACATGTTAAGCTCCCATAATAACATATTCCAGAATAGCTCTTCCCTTATCCTATAACTTCATATGGATTGTCACGAAACTGGTTTTGTTTTTATACAGAAGACGTGACTTGGTCACGTTCCTGTACTTTTTAACCCCCAGAAGTCTCCTTTTCTGGGGAGCAAAGGTGTCTCCAGGTGTTCCCATCTCTAGCCAGGGCTCCTTGGGCCAGCTCCGTGCTGCCTGCCCCTCGGACAGTATCAGGCAGGGCATACCAACATGTCTTTTTTTAGAAAAGACCGTAAGTATCTTATCTTACTCCTTTGGAATTTTCCACAGTTATTTAACCTCTAGTTTAGGAAAAGTGGGTTTGAGGGTTCTTCAAATTGATGCAGGGAGCTTACATCAGTTCTGCGAGCTCATTTCGCTTGAGGTGGATGGCGCCCCTGCTTGCCAGCCTACCTCATTTCCATCTCTCCTCCCTACTGACTCGAAACCTTGTGGTTAAAATAACACACAGCCTCTATTCGCAGCTCAAACTTAGAGCTGCTATCGGAGGCAGGTTCAGGATTGAAGGAAGTCTCAGAAGATGCTCTCAAGCTGCTTGCTCAATATTCAATGTTAGACTCTCGTGAAGAAATCAGGGACCTGGTCAGGTAAAGAGCTTCTTTTCTTTTTCATTGTTTTGTTGGGGGGAAACATGATGAAGAACATTGTGTCCGTCCGTGTTGGAAGAAGCCAGCTGCGAGTTTTCTAGCTTTTGACTCTTGAACGGGGCTTGTCGTCTGTTTCTCTGAAAGGGGAGGAAAGTATGACACGGGGATCGTGCAGAGAAAGCTGCAGTGGCGATTCTCTGCTGGCGGAGAGAGAGGGCTGGGGGTTTGGGGGAGAGATGCGTCCCCTCCGTGGAGCAACAAAAGGCCTTTGGGAGTGTGCAGGTCATGACAATAGGAAACAATAGTTGGGTTGGTCTCGTTCACTCGGGTGCAGTGCCTGGAGGTAGGTCGTGGGAGCGGCCCGCGGGGCCGCGGTGTCCAGCCCCATCTGGGCAACACATCTTCTTACCGAATAGAACTGAACCGATTTGCCTTCCCTTGCTGCTTTCCCCGCGAGTAGTTGGGTGCCACCATTACCTGTCCCTCTATCTCCCACCTCTAAATTGCTGTGAAATGTAGCTCTGCTCTCTCATCTTAAAGTATGCTTAAACTCATGCCTTTCTCCAGTGGTAGAACATTAAAGATTTGTCTTACATCGGTTTGTAAAATGTATTAACATTTTCCTTGAACACTTGTAACGATGGCATCTGGCAATGAAATAACAATTCATCTGTAGAGTGAGCCATTTTTTCAGAAGGATTTGCCACCACCCATCTGGCTCTTTCTTCAACTATGCATTTTTTTTTCAAACATTTATGTCTATGAAATATTTCAATATACCTCACCCTGGCTGAACCAGGTGTTTACTTACTTGATGATCTTCTCTCCCCCCCCCCTTTTCTTCCCTTCCTATCTTCCTCTCCCTCCCAGAGCACGTTTCCCTTTATGTTTTAATTTAAAGGAAATTCTATTCCTACTTGCTGATAGAGCCAAATAAATCAATCAGTCAGTCAATCAATCAATCAATCAATCCCTGGTCAGTCAAACATTTATTCAAATGGGATCTATATACCAGGGTTGGGGGAAGACAAAGACCATCCCCAGGTTTATTGTGTATTTTGACTCTTCCAAGCAGTAAATAATTATCGACACTGTCAGTACGAAAGGGAGTACTAAATTTCAAACTTCAGATTATGGGAAGCGTTGAAGTAATGACACGGCTGCCATTCCCGAGAGCTCAGTGCGCAGCAGCCGCTAAGCTCAGCACTTCGCAGTTGCTGCTTTATTATTCTCTCGACAGCCCTCATGTTACGGGGCAGGAACCTGAAGCCTGGAGAGGGGCTGATGCCCAGCCTCATGCGGCTGATGAGCAGAGGACTCGATGCACAAAACCTCAGCCCCGCCGGTGCTCAGGCTCTGGTAGGCGTCAGAAAACCAGCCCCAGGAGAAACGGCCCGCGGGCGGGGCCCCAAACGGTTGTCCAGCCCCCAAGTGGCCAGAAGGAGCAGTTCTGTGGGTGAGGGGGTGGGGGACAGGGGGAGGGTCGGTGTGGCTGGGGCCTTGCAGTACTGCTGCTGGGGATGGGAGCCCGCGGGGACGTGCTGGGTCGGGAGACGTGGAGGCGCTGGGCACTTGTGCTCTCGGCCTGAGGAATGAAGCAAGGAAGAGGGTCGGGTCACGAGGAATACTGCTCAGAGCCATCCGCGGGCTTTGCGGCTTTCCCGGTAACTGCAGGGCTCAAACCCTCCTGTCGCGGCTCTCAGAGAGGCCTCTCCCCTCATCTGAGAGGCTTCCTTGACTCTCCTATTCAAGGAGCAGCCTGTGACCATCCCTATTTGCTTCTTGTTGTCATAAAATAGACATAACATAAAATTTACTTTTTTAACAATTTTCAAAGTGTAAACATAGGTGGTATTTAGTACCTTCACAATGTCGTGCGACCATCCCCACCATCTAGTTCCAGATAATGTTGCCGTTATCACAAAGGGATATCCTATACCCTTTAAATCCTATAGCCAGGCCCCATTCCCCCAGCCCCGCAGGCCCTGACCACCAAACCATTGATCTGTTTTCTGTCTCTATGGGTGAGCCTGTTCTGCACATTTCATATGGGCAGAATCGTACACCATATGCCTTTTGCACCTGGCTTCTTCCCTTAGCATAATGTTTTCAAGGTTCATCCACGACATAGCGTGAATCAGCCTTTCATTGCTCCTTATGGCTGAGTGGTATTCCATTGTATGCATATGTCACATTTTGCTCACCCATCCAGCGTTTGAGGGACATTTGAGTTTCAACTACTGTGAACAGTGCTGCTGTGACATTCATGAGCAAAGTTCTGTTTGAACACATGTTTTCAATTCTTTTGGGTGAGTATGTAGGAGTGGAATTGCTAGGTCATATGGTGACTCTATGTAAAGCTTTGTGGGGAGGTGCCAAACCGTGTCCCACAGCAGCTGCACCATTTCACGTTCCCACCACCAAGGATGAGGGCTGCAGTGTCTTCACATCCTTGCCAGCGTTGGTTACTTTCTATTTTTATTTTATTACAGCCGCCCTGGTGGGTGCGAAGTGCTATGTCGTTGTGGTTTTGATTTGCATTTCCCTGATGACACTGAACATTTTTTCATGTGTTTGTTGGCCATTTGTCCCATTCAATTTCTATTCCTTTTATTAGGCTCTATTCTTTTTTTTTTTTAAGATTTAATTTATTTATTTGAGAGAGAGACAGAGAGAGCATGAGTTGGGGGAGGTACAGAGGGAGAGGGAGAAGCAGGCTCCCCGCTGAGCAGAAAGCCCGACACGGGGCTCTATACCAGGACCCTGGGATCATGACCTGAGCTGAAGGCAGACACTTAACTGACTGAGCCACCCAGGGGCCCCTTGGCTCTATTCTTTTTTTTTTTTTTAAAGATTTTTTTTTTTATTTATTTGACAGAGATAGAGACAGCCAGCGAGAGAGGGAACACAAGCAGGGGGAGTGGGAGAGGAAGAAGCAGGCTCATAGCAGAGGAGCCTGATGTGGGTCGATCCCATAACACCGGGATCACGCCCTGAGCCGAAGGCAGACGCTTAACCGCTGTGCCACCCAGGCACCCCTCCTTGGCTCTATTCTTGCTGCATAAGTCCTAGGATTTACCTCTTCTTGTCACATTCCATGTTTATTTCCTTTCTATCTCTCCTGTGACTGAGTAATCTCCATGAGGCAGGGACTCTGTCTGTTTTGTTCATTATTGCGTCTCAGCACCTAGTACAGGCGTGGGTATTGCAGGGACTCAGTATGTATTTGCAGAAAAACTGAAGATCAAATTATGGCTCTTGCCCCCAGCCCTGCGCCTGGGGCCTCTCCTCCCTGCTGGTAGGTGAACAGAGGGGAAGCACGATGAGAGGCGAGCCACAGCTGGTCCATATATCAGTCCTGACCACGCTCCCACCCTCCCTACCCACAGCCCAGGTTGCCAGAGCCACAGTGCCCTTGTGCTATCCACCCAGCCCTTGGACTGTGGGGAGAGAAGTAGGAGCACAAAGTAGTTAGAGAGATAATCAAGGTTGAGGTCATGAGAGCCAGAGCTAAGGCAACAGCAGGAACAGAGTGGGAAGAATACATAGGAGGGGGATATTTAAGGAAAAATAAGTAATACCAGATGACTGGCTGAAGTGTCAATCAAGGTACCTTCAAATTTTGAACTTGGAAGGTTGGGAAATTGGTGGCACCATTAATGGTGCAAGGACGTTTGGAGAAAGAGTCTCTGGGAGCAGGGGGACAGGACACTTGCTTCACATTGAGTGTGAGAAGACAAGAGATCAGGCAGTAGTGGCAGACACAGCCCTGGTGCTGAAGGGGACTGCTGGACTTGAGGGGACCAGAGGGGAGCTCCTGGCTCGAGAGGCCAATGTGAAGCATCCAGGAAATCAGAGAAACTCAGAGAGCGGACAGAGCTTCAGAGAGAGGGGAGAGAGACACAGAAAGAGAGGGCAAACACGGAAGTGTCACTATGATGAGGATGGGTAGAAGGAAGGGGGTGAGCAAAGGAAAGAGGGGCAGGACAAAGGGCATGGAGAGAAAACCAGAGTCTGGAGATGTTAGAGCAGAAAAGAGGAAAGGAGGGGGCGTAGGACACAGACGAGGGAGCACAACAAAGGAAAGGGAGGGGGAGAGGTGGAGAGGAAGAGGAGGAAGCAGTGAGAGGTTGGTATTCCAGAACACTTTCCACCTGTGCAGAAGCAAAACAGAAGGAGGGGTGGGGAACAGGGGGATTTGGCAATTGACCTGCGGGTCCACCTTCTTTCCCTGCCTCCTTTTCCCCCACCTCAGTCTCCCCAAACACCCTTAAACTAGCCTCGCCTGATGACCTGTAACCCAGGGCCTTCCAGGTGAAAGGTTGTTAATGAGTAAAGTCCAGACTTTCATTCAGAGAGTTTGTAAGGATATCCTGACACAGGAAGACTTTGAAGCCTAACATGGCTTCTTTGTCCCATGGAGTGAAGTTCTGCTGTGCCCATGGGTGTTCTCTGCACTGTGTGGAGCCATGGTAGAGCGTGACCTCAGTGCACATGACGGGAAGTATCTTAAGATCCCTGAGCGCGGGAGCATGTGAGAGAGGCAGCCTGGGGAAGAATGAAGGTGCTTGGCCCCTGGAGGATGGTGGGAGAGCAGCTCCAAGGTCCTCTGTCTACAGCTCTGGCTCATGCATTTCAACCAGCCAAGTTGGGCCAAGGACTCCAAGCTCCATAGCATCCAGACTCAGGGTGAAAAAGCATCTACTCCCAAAGTGTTCAGTGGGGGGCAGGGTTATGGGAACTTGCCAAAAGCATGTGCAACTAATTTCCTTTTTTAATGTTGAGGACATGGGAGTTTTCTCTTCCATCAAAATGCAGGCTGACCTGACATTTACGAAGAAGGCACTTACTACCCAGGGTGGAAAACTCTGACTTGGGGAAGAGCATTTAGTGGCAGAAATCTCCTCTCACAGACTCCGTGGAAACTCCAGCGAGGGGAGGATCCTTGCTGCCCTTCCCTGCTGGCGAGGATACCGAGGAGGGTGCTCATGTGTGAGGAACTGAATGCTGGGGACGATGGCATAGCTTGGTGTGTTTGTGAGCCTCTCGCTTGGAGTGCATAATGTTGTTCCATGCCTGGAGTCTTGCTGATAAAATTTTCATGTCTCCATTGCAAAGTTGCGTTCACTAATCATAAGGCTGGATGCCTACACTTCTCTGGCTCTGAGCCCAAATAAAGAGGAAACTTCTGAAAGCCAAGCTTGCTGGACTGACACTCCACAAACAGCCCCTATGTGACCACTCTTATCACAAAATAGGGCTCTTGACGTTTTTCTGGAACATAATCTACTAAGGTGTCCTAGGCGGTGGAAGAACCTACCAGGATAAGTGCATATTTTATTAGACGGTACTGCCAAACATTTTTTAAACTTTTCAGGAAGTTGTCCCTTACGCAATTAAAAAGCGAATAAGAGTTTTGTCTTCATTCTGAAATGCTGGGGCTTCAGGACTGATGTTCTTGAATGATGTGTTTTCTGATGTCATTCAATCATTTGCTTATTTATATACTTATTATTCTAACGAATATTTGTGTAAGCTCACCATAAGTCCCACTGGGAGAAAGATGCAAGACCCTGTCCCTGTTCTCAAGTCTTAATAAAGAGCCAGAGCTGCCATGGGGATGAAAATGGATCACGGAAGAGAACAGCACAGAAACCAGGTTCTAGGGGGGGCAGCGAGTAGGGGTCCTTCATACAGCTCTGGCCTCCCTACATTTGAGCTGGGGGCCACCTCCTTAGCATGTCCAGCCAGGACGATAATAACTGAGAAATTAAATGGGAGAATGGACACCTTGCCGGTCATCCAAGCTCAAAGATCTACGGCCCAATGGAGTCATCTCAATTAACCCCTTGTGCTGCTGCAGACCTCGCAGTGACCAAATTCCCCAGAAGGCACTGCTTTTATCTGACGCACCCTTCCCTGGTGGAAAACATCTGTTTAAAATCACAGATGGTGTTTAAAGCATCATCTGGAATAACGGTTTTAATGTTCTGGAATTGTGTTAGAACAGAAATACTGGCTGGGATCTTAGAGCCCTAGGATGTTGTGTCCTAAAGGGAGTGATGGGTTCCTTCCTGGACTTTGCCGTGAGAACGTTGAGTAGAAGTGTTACTGCAGTGGGATTGATGCTGGATCTGAGCCATTGCAGGAGATACGATGGAAAACCACCATGGTGGACTTTTGCACATAAACTATAAATTTATGATCTTTTATATTTATCAAAAGCAGCGAGGTCAATTAATTCCAATGCTAATTTATAATGGCCAATGATTAACATAAAACAACCACTGCATGGGCTTCAAAAAAGTATTATATGAATTATTTTATAATAGTCTCACCTTCCTGATTTTTAATTTTCTTAAATTAATATTGAAATTATATTTATGATTTCAGCACATACAAACTGAAGGTGAGGGATTGGGCCAAATAACTGGCAGAGGCGTCCCTTAGGGTTTAGATGTCGCCCACAATACGGGGCTGGTGATAAGCGTAGAGAAGCTCGGCTTTTGTCTTCTTGTCATCCTTTTTGATACCAGCCATAAAAGGGTGTCTAAAAATTATTTTCACCTCTCCCCTGGGTACTCCTCAACAAAATCCTTGCCAGCTAGAGTTAGCAACCCAGGGCAATAGAGCCCGGCCATCAAAGGGTGGATTTAGAAATCGAACCCACTTCGTTGGTTCTCCAATCTGCCTCTTTCCTGCACAGTAACTTCCTTAAGCTTCAGTTTCCTGATCTGTAAAATCAAAATAATAAAAACTCCTAGCCCTCAGGAATGTTATGACAATTAAGTAAGCTAATGTATGCAAGGCTCTTAGCACATTCAAGCAATGTTAACTATTATTATCGCAGGTAACATGTGAATAACCAATGAGCTGTCATCTTTCAGCCAGCTGCCAGGCTGCCTCCCTTTCCTCTTGTGAATTTAGTCAGAAAGCACAGCTCTGATGAAGTTACTCCTCTGCTTAAAACCGGAGAAGGAATCAAACCCAAGCCCTACAGTGTGTGGGGGGGGGGCACTCATGAAGGTATTTCACTCTCTCTTCCCACCAGCAGCCCTCTCCAGCTTTGTGAGCCCTACACTCCAGCACCCCTAACGTCACAGCTCTTTCCTGAAGGAGCCCTATGCTCCAAGGCCTCTGTGAGTTAGCTCCTGATTCCCTCATTCCTGGTGCCCTTTCCTCCTCATCTCTGCCTGCACGCTAGTTCCAATCAGAACCAGTCAAGCTGGACGTCATTTCTTCCGGTGAGTTTCCATGATACGTTGTGCCTTCACTGCAGCACGAGGGATGCTCACTTTGAATTTAAATGTCCTGTGTTACACAGCAAACTCCTTGACACCTGGAACAAGATCTTGTTCATTTTTATGCCTCCTGTGGTACTTTGCATGCTATTCTGCACATAACCGAACAGACGAAAACATTGGTTGCATTGAGTTGAAACGTTGATTCTTGAATTATAGGTCGTTCCAGTAACAATAGAGAAGAAGCTTGATTGGGATCAAAAGAACTGCATATTTAAGGACGTGTGTGTGCGCAAGTGTAGATGTGTGTGATATATATATATGTGTGTGTATGCATATATATACATTTCCTCATCTGTGAAATAGATGTATGACGTGTGAAGTTCCTTCCAGCTCTGAATCATGAATCTGAGTTACTGGCTTTCCTAGCCTTACCATACACTCTAAATATTATGGCAAAAGCATAGCGGGGCTCTGCCATCTAGAGCCACGGGAAGTTGACCAGGCAGGAGGTGAGTCACCAAGAATGGTCTGAAGCTCGCCCTCCGGCCCAACTGGCCTTTCCCCGGCAGGGGCCACAGTGGAGGTGGCCCATTATTTCGGTCCTACTTTTGAAGTCAGAATGTGGCAGATTCTGTCTTCTCCATTGCACCACTTCACAAGCATGTGAGTACTTTGCCCACGAGTAGATGCCCCATGAATGTCTCTTGAGTGAATGGGTGGATAATCTTTCCTTTCACCCAATAACAAAAATAACAATAACAATCATTTTAAATACATTTACCACAGGAGTCTGTGCTTAAAAACAAAGCCACAATTTCAGGGGACTAACGAACTCTCCGCTATACATTGTATATATATTAGCTCGCGGAACTGTCACAACGTTATTGTGGGTTAGGAGATACAAATTCAGACTTTCCCTCGTTCGATGTAGCAATGATCGTGTAACATTATTTGTTGAGTGTATCACTATGTGAAAGTATTTTGTGTTCATGTTTATTATACTCCTCCTTGTAAGATGTAGTCTCCGTGAAGATAGGGATTTTCCCCCCATTTTATTCATTGCTGTTTCCTTGGCACAGTGCCTGACACATAGGAGATGCTCAATAAATACTTGCTAAAGACAATTGTAATTTATATCAAGAATTTGATATAAATAAACTCTATGAAAAAGAGAAAATCATTTAACCACTGAAAGAAGCTCATTCTGGAAAAGAATGAAGTCTGAGTTGATGGGGTTTAGGGAGGGAGGTTAGGACTAATGGAAGTTTTGTTTGCTCATTTGTCTGTTTGTTCATTTTTGCCCCTGATTTGTTAAAAAAAAAAAAAAAAACCCAAAAACTGGAATGAGACAAAAAGTGGAAGATGGGAATCCCCCTGAAGGTTTTGGAAATGATTATC
This sequence comes from Ailuropoda melanoleuca, assembly GCF_002007445.2. NCBI lineage: Eukaryota > Metazoa > Chordata > Mammalia > Carnivora > Ursidae > Ailuropoda > Ailuropoda melanoleuca. The sequence continues at coordinate 26,553,892 of NC_048232.1, forward strand.
TGAGACCTTTCTTTTGTAATGTTGTTTTACGTTTCAAAGGTAGGGAATAAGAAGAATTGGGGGAAACTGTAGGTTTCATTTTCCCCACTTTTTAATTCTTTGAAGGACAGAATAAAAACTAGGCAGACTGGAAATTCAGAGGAAGTCTATGGAAGAGATCACAGAAAAAGTCCTGGTGGAGAATAAACTAAAAATCGTAAAAGACAAGGCAGCTCTCCTGGCAGAGTGACAGCAAGCAGGGAGTTCAGAGGCTACCAGTGAAATCAAGTGAAGGAAATGGTGGGAGGAAAAATCCAGAAAATGCATCGTTAAGGAAAGCAGCACAGATGCAGTTCAGCTTGCCAGCACGAGAGCCAACTGTTTAAAGGAAACGGGAAGCTTTGGGGGCGAAGGTAGTAAGTGGAGCAAATAAGGGAGCGGTGGGTGGAATTTTTAGGCTGGAGATTTCATGGCAAAAAGTTATGGACAGTAAGAACTTCGGCATGGCAGTTAAAGAGATGAATCATCCCAGAGACTCAAGATGTGAACGTGTTAGGAATTTCAAGGCACTTGTCACACTAAACATCTTACAAACAAACTGGAATTCATTCATTCTTTCATTTAGTATTTATTAAGCATCAGCCAGCTACTGGGGACGTGAAGGTGGCTGAAAGCAGGCCAAATGCAATCCCTGCTTCTTTGAGTTTCCAAATGAATAAATCAGATAGTCTCACTTAGGAATATATATGTTCAAGTAGGTGTTCTGGGCAAAGGAGTTCAGACTGAAGCGTGGATAATGAAGGAGCCAGGTCTGCATGGGCCAGGGAGTGGGTGCCCGTGTAAGCCGGCTTTCCAAGGATTGGCCTTGAACTGTATCTGGAGCAGGAGAGGAAGGAGGTTTGGTGGGAGAATCTTTCTAGATAGAGGGGACAGTACATGCAAAGCTCCATGGAGGAAGGCTCATGGCACCTTCGGGAGATAGAAGGTGCTGGATAACAGTCAGGAAGGTGGGAGGAAGTGAGGCAGGAGGGGCCGACAAAGCCACATCTGGCAGCCCAGGGAGTCATGGTCACTGTCTGGGGTTTCATCCCAAGAGCAGAAGGATATCACAGGGAGCTATGATTTCTTCCTTATGGGAGGAATGAGACGCCCCCCATAGCTGGACTTTTCAGATTACCGAAGCTCACCCGCTGTTGTGCCAAAACGGTCTACATTTTTCTCACCTTTGACGGACAAAGGTCTTGGATGAGGCTTGCTCCTTTTCTATCCTTCCCGAGGCTTATGTCCCTGAACGCTTAGCATTTTCTCAATGGTGCAACGCCATGAAAGACTGCACTTTTGAGGTATAACAGCTGCTTGTCCTTATGCTCAGTAAACCTAGACTGCTTTTCTCTTTGAGTCCTGGTCTGTTTTCGACCTTTTTCAATTCCAGCAACTGCCATTGTGTCTGCCATGCTCTCTAATGCCCCAGTCTATTGCGGAATGAAGAATCAGAGAACCAAATCAGGTGGCTTCAGTTCAGCCTGAGTGCTTGGGCTCGTGGCTCCCCGGCTGCATTTTGGGAACCCTCCTGTGCGTGCTGATGCTCTAAATGGCAGGGCGGCTGGGGTGGGCTTCGGTTGCTGCCTTAGATCTGTGCTGTACAATACGGTAGCCCACCACAAGTGGATTTAAATGTAATTAGTTAACCCTGAATAAAGTTAAGAATTCAGGCCTTCGTCTCATGAACCACATTTCAAGTGCTTGATGGCCACACGTGGCCAGTGGCCACCGTAGGAGACAGCACAAATCCAAACGCTTCTATTATTACAGAATGGAGCAGTGCTGTCTCCAGATGTTGGCGGAGACCATGAACCAGATCATCCACGCTATTGTCATTAATATTTTTAAACGTCTCTCTGACGGTGACTCTAGACAGGGACCAAATGCAGAATTGGACGTGGCCTTTCTTGTGCCTCTAAGCTGACAAAAATACAACCCACAAATTATTCCTTTCTGAATTGTTATAATTACTGTAATGCTATTGAAGAAATGCTTAGAGATCTGCTATTTCCAGCAGAGCAATGGACTCAAAGCTCATTAAAATTCTACAGTTGCTCCCTGGAAAATCTGAGCTCTTGCTCGGTTCACCTTCCCACAGTGTCTCCAAATAGACACACGTTGAGTACATGCCACGCAGCCTTAATGATCTGTTGAGAAATTCCATGACACCCCCTGAGCCCCTGGCAGTGTATACCTCAACCTCGGGAAACCAGGTACATTCAGGAACCTGAGACCTTGGCCCAAGCAGATGCTCATTAAAAAAAAAAAATCATCAGCTTGTTGAACTGATGAGCTAGTTATCCTATGTGCTGAGCTCAGAATAGCAAATGAAAAAGAAATAGATGGAAGATATTCTGGCTGAATGTTATATAAAAGTCATGTCAAGGTGTGATGAATAATGCATTAGAGATTTCTTGATTTTCTTTATGTGCCAGCTTGAGAATGTGTCTGTGCCCAGAGTTTTCCATAACCATCACAATCCAAATGACCTGTCTATAGGATCCCTAATCCCGGTGATAACTCTGTAGGATAGGAAGCAATCTCCTGAACAGATGAGGAAACAGGTTCAGGGAGGTGGGGCCGGTGGCGCAGTGGGAGGCCAGCTCTAAGCGGATGAGACTTGTATGTCCTCAGCGCCAGCCCCCCACCACTCTGCTCCCAGATGCATGCTCTTCTGTCTCCTGGGAGGTGGGTTAGGAAAATGCATGCACCAAAGCAGAGTGACAGGGAAAGAAGGCCTTTCTGGTCCAGGCAGCTCGAATCTTTCTGGAAGCTTCTCCTTGTAGCTCCTCAGGTGACGGTGTGACTTGTGTGCACTGAAACTTGACTTTTACTGACAGTGAAAGAAAAAAGTGGAACGCAGCATTTCTTTTCTGACTGTTGTAGTCAGCTGACTCAACATGACAGGAGTGTCAGCGAGAAGTTCCACTTTATTTAAAAGCAAACAAATAAGCAAACAGAAACGAACAAACCTGCAAAAAAATTCTCCGGGATGAATGCGAACAGCCTATCACTTGCTGATTCGGGCATTTGTCATTACCACCGCTTCTGGGAGAAAGTACTGTCCATGGCAAGGCTGGGGCTTGGGGTTTTGGAAGGGCTCTCCCCTAGAGACCCTCAGCTGCTAACCTGAGTGGCTCATAAATATTTTCCTAGCACCTGTCCTGTGTCGGGCACTCGGGGTCCAAGGACGCGTGAGACGCAGTCAGTCCTTGCCCAAGAGGCGTCTGTGGTCTGGCCTGGGAGAGCCACAGGTGAGCAAATAATTGCAACACAGCAGGATAAACGTGATGATACCAGGACATAGAACGTGCAGAAAATTTGAGTACTGAATGCATACTTGCAACCCCAAATCCCAAGTTAGGGTAGGTTGGATGGGGATACAAGCTTAGAGATGGGACAAACTAGGAGCAGGCTGTAGGCTACATTTAGTGCCGAGCAATCCAGACAAGGCGCCTGGGACACAGGCACCCATTACTGAGGCCACAGGGGAAGCTGGCCCTAATTTAGGAGGATGGTCTTATAAACCACGGTTCACTCAGGAACAGAATCAACCTTAATAATTGAGTAGTAAATCTCTATCAGTGATACTGACCTAGAAGTGAAGAAATGGGCTGGGATCAGATAATAACTTCAAGAGATGAGAGTCATGGGCTTATCCATCAGGCAACACTGGGAACTGCAAGTCCGAGGCGGGAGAGAAGACATGGGGGTACGGATCATGGAAGGACCCACAGTTCTAGGGCCCAAAGAATGGACAGGAAGTTTGCCCCAAGGCACAGAAAAGAGGATGAAATGCTCAGAGGGACTCAGCATCACAGCACAGTCTATCATGCACCGGCCCGAGCCCACCCCGGACCGCAGCCCAAAGCACGGGGTCCATCATCCTCCTCAGACAGTCTGAGCGGACCTTACCTCTGCTGAGAGCTGGAGGCTCCCCCTGGCTCTCCTGAACAGGGGACTCGGCAGGCTCGTTTTCAGAGAGAGTGTGGGAGGAGGAAAAGATGGGAAACTACCCCACACCTCAGTGAGATCAGGGAAAGAGAAAGTCGTGATGAAAAGGCGAGAACGGGCCGGCTACATCTGTGACGCGTGGGCCAGAAGGAAAGGGGGTGGGAGTGGGTGGCTGGCCTTTCCGAAGGCCAGCATGGCACTCCAGCGTACCACAGGCAGAAACCCAACGTCTTTCCATAAGACCACCCTCCGCCTCCCCCAGGATGGCACGAGGGAGGGTGCAGGCGTCAGCAAAGCTCCTGGGCCTGCAACAAGAAGGCGAATATTCTAGACAGCCCCTGGGGCAGGCGACAGCAACCCCACAGCGCCTGGTGATCTGACTTGTCCCCACATGTGCCACAGTTCTCAGCAGCCCCTCCCTGGTCCACACTTCATGAACTGTCCTCTCGGCTTCAATACCAGTATAAGACCAGTTCCTGAAGACTTCCTATAGCGACCCTACTTGCAGCATCATGTTCCTCCCTTTCGTGGAGCCACCATACCCTCGGCGAGTCCCTGTGGGCCCAGCAAAGTGCTACGCAAGACAGACAGTGCCAGGGAAGTCCCCTCCCTCTATGACAAGATGCCCACGCTCTTGGGCGAGGGCCGAGTCATGGCAAGCAATAGCCAATGAACCAATACCCTAAACAACCAACGAGTTTAGAGCTTACTTCGGAGATGAGTATGGAAGAGCCTTGACCTTCAGGTAGTTGCTGCATCCTGAGGCCATACTCTGTTCCCGGAGCTCCCTCGGCTCTAGTGCTGCCACCAGACTTAAGCCCAAGGGGCAGAGCACTGCCCCGATCACCCACGAGGGTCACCTACCAGGGGCTGGAGTTCAGCAGGAGCTCAGGGAGGCAAGGCCCCTGAGCCATCCTACGTGAATATTCCTCATTGACTCCGCACTCTGTCCAGCCCCTTTCTCCGTTGGTCCTGCTGCCCTGAAGGGACCAGCTGCGAGCCTTATGTAGTCTCACGCCTCTCCACAGACAGCTTGTACTCACTGATGGTTTCACCGAGTTGTCAATTCCAAGTGACCCAAAAGGACATGGGTGTCCAGGTGTGGCGAACAATGGGCTGGTGAGTGGTGCTAATACATGGGCACCAAAAAGTCGGTCTAGAATAAGCATACCGTGGGGATCTACACGGAGAAATTAGGAGACCATCCGCAGGCTTTGTTGACATTTAAACCATGCCCAGCGCGAGTGACACCTTAGTTTTGGCTGGAGGCACGTTCCTTTTATTACTCAGTCTCAGGACGTATATCAGAGCACAGGCTTTTCACAATTCAAAATCGGAAAGTACAGCAGACTTAACATCCGGGACCTTGGCATATCTGCACGTGTGACGTTGAATTCCTTCTACGGTGTATCCTTTCCATTATTTTGTAACTTCTCAAAAATGCCTGTTTTCTGGCTAAAACCCATGGCTTACTTAGAGCATTTTGCATTCTTTTCACTTTCAGAATCAGCACACATAGTTGGCTTTCTTTACGGATGCTTTTCCGTAGCAGAATACTTTCTGGAACACCTCACAAGAGTTACTGAGCTAGGGGGCACCTGGGTGGCGAAGTCGGTTGAGCACCCGACTCTTGGTTTCAGCTCAGGTCATGACCTTGGGGTCTTGAGGGCAGAGTCGGCTTGAAAGTCTCTCTTCCTCTGCCTTCTCCAGCTCACGCTCCCTCTCTCCCTAAAACAAATAGATAAATCGTAACCAAAAAAAAAAAGTTACTGAACAGAAACGNTTTCAGCTCAGGTCATGATCTTGGGGTCCTGAGGGCAGAGTCGGCTTGAAAGTCTCTCTTCCTCTGCCTTCTCCAGCTCACGCTCCCTCTCTCCCTAAAACAAATAGATAAATCGTAGCCAAAAAAAAAAAAGTTACTGAACAGAAACATGGTGAACCCGGAGTTGAAATGCAGCTGCTAATTGGTAGGCTAAGCTCACCGCCAGCTACCTGGCTTGCCCTCACCCCGAGCAATGGCCCTCAGACCATTCTAGTGCCCCAGCCGAAGAATGAATTATTACACGGCACAGGCTGTCGGGGTTGTTCACAGAGAGTCAAAAGCAGGAACAGTCAAGCCACGAATGCCCAGCAGCCGACGTGGGGGCTCTGGCCCTGCTCCTAATTCTGCCCTCAGGAAGGAAAAGGCTTCTTTCTTGAAACCTCGGACTGCTCCCTGTGGGGGCTGTGTGACACATGGCACCGGGCTTTGGGCTCCGAGGTGAGGCTTTGGCTCAGGATGTTGGCCGTGAGTGCAGGGGTCCATCAGGTTGGCCTGCTGGCTCCCATTTGCAGGGCCTGGGGGTTGGATGGGGGAGCGCGGGGTGGCGCTGATGGTTCTGGCAACTGTGAAGGCTCCCAGCTGCTCCTTTCCGCTGGCACCATAAGCCAGGAGCTGTGGTTCGGCACTGCCATGCGAATATGCATCTTTGGCCCTGCCTGCTGCCCCGGCCTAGCCCGACTCAGATGCCCGCAATACCACAACCTGTCCCCCAGCCCCTGCCCGGCCCTCATTTCCACTCTCCACTCGCCTTTCCCCTTCTAGAGGGTCCCTCTGTGTTACAGAAAATGGACTCTGTGATTTTAGACAGAAAGGAGGTTGAGGAGAACTTGAATAGAGTTTAGAGTATGGTTATTGCCATCACGAGGAAATTCAAATAGTTTTCTGTGCCTTTGCACCCTCTCAACTCCTACACCCGTCCGAGAAAACTTGACGTCAGTTCCCATGTGTCAGCACCCCCTCCTTCTGACAGGAACTTCCTTGAAAGATAAATTTAAACAGAAATTCCATTATGCCATTAGAATCTCATCCAGAATCGCGTTTATTTTTGAGAAGTTTTTTCTTAGCGCTGTTTAGCGATCTTTTAATTATGCCAAACAACTGTCAGAAATCATATTGCAAAGCTTGTCGCCAATGTACCAGGCGTCTTAAGTCCCCATATTGTTACTCTTCCAGAGTCTCCCTGCTTTTGTTCAGCTGTGAGGATGAGGCTGGGAAGGAGCTGAATGAGCGCGGCCTGGCCCTGCTGGGAGCACCCAGGCCGGTGCTCCCCGTCCGCCAGGGCCCTGTCTGCGCCAGGCTGCCATTTTTTCTAATCTTGCCTGGGACCTGGCTCCAATTCCCTCTCATGCCCCCGATCTTATTTATCAATATTATGTGAATTAGAGCAGAAGCTAGCAGACAATGAGCTAATCGTGGCCCACCCTTCTGCCTGGTGAGGACAGCTGTGTCCCAGGGGCCTGGAGGCACCCCATTCCCTGCGGCGACTTGACTGTCCTGCTTCTCAGGAACTGATAGGACCTTTGATTGAATACGGAAAGGGATCTGGGAGTAGACAAGGATAAGATCTAGAATGTTCACATTTTTTCCCCCTTCACTCTCTCGTCTATCCACCCATCCCTCTGTGGCTGCCTATGACCTGTGCAAATATCTCTCCTAAAAAGTTCCTCAAGCCATCAGCAGGTAAGCAGGTGGTGTCTGGGATGAGTTTTGGACCTTGGTATATTTTAAGAGTATTTTTAGTGTCCTCGGCTTTGGAAACTAAAGGAATTTACAGAACACCATTTATCACACTGCTGGACTAGCAGCTTTTTGGCTAAGAACCCTTATATTAGTAAAATAGGTACCCATGAGGTTGAGAAGGAAAATATCAACATATTCTCTAGTTGTTAGTAAAAGTTAACCAGGTTATGAATCACTGATGTTAACCACTGGGACTCAGACATTCTTTTGACCACTTTCATAGACATAATGAGGAATGAAACAAACCAGTCATTTTGAATTCATTTGGAAACAATTGTGTTTTCATACACTGCAAAGAACTTGTGTACAGCGGAGTTGAAGTGTGTGTGTGTGTGTACTTTAAAAGCCCCCAAATACAGAAAAGTCTTGTTGTTTGCTAGACAGCTGGTACCTGCTGCTTTATTCCAAGTGATTAACTCATCTCCAGTGACGTCTCTTTGGAGAAATCAGACAGTGTCCCTGGCTACAAACATGGCGGTGGCCAGCCTATATTCTATGAAACAACTACCTGTGAACTCTAGATATTTTGATGTATTTCGGAAGGGACTTCCACAAAGGTCTTCCAACATTTCTGTCTCTAGATAGCCATTAGCAGCAACTAAAAAAAAGTATGGAAAGAGCATCCGCATTTCACACCCTTTCTCCCTGATGTTCCACTGAGATTCGACAGATGGAAACACAGCAGTAATTTGGCAAGGGGCTGCCAAATAGGGCAGCCAAACGAAGCAGGGAGAGAAGAGGTGCTATTCGAGATGCTGAGAGACGGATGCTTTTCCTGCTCTCCCGCAGGGAGCCACTCACCGGTCCCGCCGCCGTTCCGCTCGGCCCGCCAGATCGAGGCAGTGGGAGGCAGGAGGCCCACCCTCACCACCGAAGGAAGAAAGCCGCCCAGCTCTTCATTTCACAGTTGGGGAGACCTTGATGCAGACAGGGAAAGGGACTTATCAAGGACATGGAGTGATTGAGGAAAATTCCAGTCTCTCGACTCCCATTCCAGGGGTCTGTCTATCACACCCCAGTGTGCTGTATCCATCACAGAAGCTCACCAGGGGTGGAAGAACCAAAGCCTTTCTGTCATCCATGGCTTCTAGAATTTTCCCTAAAGAGGGGGGAAAAAAAACCCTTCTCGATTTTGGTTCCTGAGTGTTCCTTTTTAGATACCGCCTCTCTCCTTGGGATAGAGATCAAGGTCTTAGAGCCAAATGGACTACGTCTAGTTCCTGCTTTTAAGCCACTGTGTTTTTGAACCTTATTGGCTTTTTGTTTTTTGTTTTAAAGAGAAAGAAACTGAATGACGGCCTTTATCTTACTATCTTCCAAACTATTTGATTTAAAGCCCGAACACTGAGCTGGCGGACCTGTCCTCTTGCTCTAAGTAAACGAAGGAACCAGGGGGCCTGCAGTGAGGGTGTCTCCAGCTTTGGCTGAGACCAACAGACCGCGAGCAGAGTTGTGTTCTAGCGTGTCTGAGGGGGGACCATTCTATCCTGAACTTCCCACGGGGAGAAATACTGCCACTTTCTGTGCAAATACAAATGATCTATCTTTGGAGGTTTGACGCTGGATCAAGTGCTTCAAGCTGCTTTTTTTTTTTTAATTTTATTTTATTATATTGTGTTAATCACCATACAGTACATCCCCAGATTCTGATGTAAAGTTTGATGCTTCATTAGTTGCGTATAACACCCAGTGCACCATGCAATACGTGCCCTCCCTACTACCCATCACCAGTCTATCCCCTTCCCCCACCCCCTCCCCTCTGAAGTCCTCAGTTTGCCTCTCACAGTCCATAGTCTCTCATGTTTCATTCCCCCCTCTGATTACCCCCCTTTTCTTTATCCCTTTCTTCCCCTACCGATCCTCCTAGTTCTTATGTTCCATAGATGAGAGAAATCATATGATAATTGTCTTTCTCTGCTTGACTTATTTCACTTAGCATTATCTCCTCCAGTGCC
>NC_048232.1:26563920-26585039 GCF_002007445.2 Ailuropoda melanoleuca
TTCCATACAAATTTAAGGACTATTTGTTCCAGTTCTTTGAAAAATGTCCTCGGTATTTTGATCGGGATAGCATTGAAAGTGTAGATTGCTCTGGGTAGTATGGACATTTTAACTATGTTAATTCTTCCAATCCATGAGCATGGAATATTTTTCCATCTTTTTATGTCTTCCTCAATATCTTTCAAAAGTGATCTATAGTTTCTAGGATATAGGTCCTTTACGTCTCTGGTTAAGTTAATTCCAAGGTAACGTATGGTTTTTGGTGTTATTGTAAATGGGATGGATTCCCTAATTTCTCTTTCTTCAGTCTCGTTATTCGTGTATAGAAATGCAACTGATTTCTGGGCATTGATTTTGTATCCTGCCACCTTACTGAATTGTTCTATAACTTCTAATAGTTTGGGAGTGGATTCCTTTGGGTTTTCCATATAGAGTATCATGTCATCTGCAAAGAGAGACAGTTTGACTTCTTCTTTGCCGATTTGGATACCTTTGATCCCTTTTTGTCTTCTGATTGCTGTTGCAAGGACTTCTAGTACTATGTTGAATAATAGTGGCGAGAGTGGGCATCCTTGTCGTGTTCCTGATCTTAAGGGAAAGGCTTCCAGCTTTTCCCCATTGAGAATAATGCTTGCAGTAGGCTTTTCATAGATGGCTTTTATGAGATTGAGAAATGTACCCTCTATTCCTACACTCTGAAGGGTTTTAATCAGGAAAGGATGCTGTATTTTGTCAAATGCTTTTTCTGCATCAATTGAGAGGATCATATGGTTCTTGAGTCTTTTCTTGTTGATATGATGTATCATTGATTGATTTGCGAGTGTTGAACCATGCTTGCATCCCAGGTATGAATCCCACTTGGTCATGATGGATAATCCGTTTAATGTACTGTTGGATTCTATTAGCTGCTTATTTATAATGTTCACACTCGGGCTACTTTGCTTTTTCCCACCAGCTCCACTCTTTCTACCTTCATTAACTTGAAGCAAAAATTTGCTCATGTTCAGTGAGGTTCCTGGTTTCATGCTAGGTCTTCCTGAAGAGGAGTGAAGGAAAAACACCCCCGACTTTTCCCCTGCCACATTTAGAACCAGTCGAGTCAGGCAATTGTGTTACCGATAAAATGATATTGGAGAACATGGTTTCAGTCTACTGGCCAAGTGGGCTTAATACCGGGCCCCTAAATTGGATCTGCTTTCAGCAGCAGACGGTGTTGCTGTTGAACAACCATGACCACCGGCCCTGAGGACTGACTGACGGTGTGTATGCCAACTGGGAGGTTCGGGAGAGGAAGAAAGAAGGTGCCAGCTGTGTTCAGCTCCTCCCAGACTTGACCGTGAGATGCCACTTTGCCTCGTGCCTGGAGTACAGTGTGTGTGTGTGGAGGGGGTGGAGAGCCTGGAGTTTGTATGACTGTGTCACCAATGGGGAATAGGTGGTCCTATGTCAGAAGAGCCAGGATTCCCGCCCAAGTCTGGGGTTCCGTCCACTATTTCCTATGTTGCTCTCCTGACAGGTAACAGCGGAATTCTTTAGTGAGACACAGAAATCTACCAAAACTAAGAAATTTGCTCTATCCTTACAAAAAGAAAGAGATAGCAATATGCCTTTTAGAAAGCTATTTTTGACTTCTCACGTCGATTGAATTTCTTTGTTTATAAGAAGTATATGAACATTTTTAAATCATATGCCCCAGCTTGGAAAGAGTTCAGATTTACTGGTTGGAAAAAGCTAGGTGGATAGCCCCCATCACTTCATCCAACGTATGAGCTACGGGATGGACGATGGTCAAAAGGTGAGGATGCTTTTTGTCAGGTGGAAAAAAGCATTGAACCGCTTTTTTTCAGTAGTGGGACTGGATTTATACCCAGGCGAGGCAGTGATGAACGATCTGGCTTTGCGATGGGACTCTCAGCTCGCAAAAGTCACTGCTGAAAATCCGAAGCTAAGATAACTGAGCTTCCCACCAAAAGAAGTGAGCTCTCGATGGATTTATCTAACACAGCTCACTTCGAACTCCGTAGTAGACTCTATTTTCTGCCCTGTCAGTAAAACGCACCCTTTGGGTTAATGCCCTGCACAGCTGACACATCATTTACACAGATTTGTCTGCCAAAGGACAACTCAGTCCTTTGTGGAGGGGAGAAGTTCAATGTCCCAAAAGAGGCAGATAGTAAGTAGACTTTGTTTCTAATTGTTTTGCTGGGCAGTTCATCTTTTGTGTACTTTATACAAGTTCATTTTTCCTTGAAGAAAATTTCTTTTATAAAAAAACTTATATGTACTGGTTTATTTTTCTGCTGACAGTTTGATGCTAAAAAAATAAGTCTGAGTTTTCCATTTTTCAAAAGAGTTGTCAGAGATACAGAGTTTTATATGTTTTGTCCTTACAATCCCACCCAATTTGCCGTGTCAGTTCAGCTTTTAACCTTTCAAAGGCGTTCATTTAAACGAATAGACTGTCTAAAGGGAAGACTAGCTGGTGTTAGAATTTAACCAGCTCTCTCTGCTGCTATAGATTGCTGTTCGGGTGAGCAGAGAAGGCACTTAGAAGCCCATGGATTGGGCGCATGACCTTAGATCCATGGGCACTCTTAGATAGAATAGGTAAACTGAGTCATCAGTGATGCTAGAGAGTAGGGCTCTTGGCCTAGTTGCAGTGACTGGAGGGAATCTTCAATGTCAACCCACCATTTCCAGCTCACGCATACAGTTTCCAACATATGACCTTGGTTCTTGAAACTCATTCCCATTTCTTTGACTCATAACTCACATTGTCCCTCACTTGGAAGCCCTTCCTTCTTCCCGTCCTGTAAGGGCATTTCATTCCCTTCAAGTAGCCTTTTGTGATCACATGGCTCTCACCGGCCTCCATCTTCTCCAAGTTTCTCTAAAACCTGTGTCGCAGATTGCAATCCAGCATATACTCTCTCTATCTTGATGGTAAATTTATTGAAATCGATGACTTTCATTCAGTTCAGAATTTTTGAGCTAGAAGGAATCTTACAGTAAAGACAAAGGGACAAATGCAATCGTCCTACTGAAGAGTAAAGACCAATACAAAGTCACATAAAAATAGTGGCAGATAAAGCAGATGGTCCACAGAGAATTGGGCCACAATGTGCTCATTTTATAGCGGATCATTGTATTTAAGCCTTGCCTGACTTCACAGTCTGAGGCACTGACTTCTATACCAAGTGTCTAGGTCAAACCAAAAGACAATCAAATTACTCCTCTTGAAAGAGTGCAAATGTAAAAACTGACCTTGAGTTCACAAAGAAACCAAAGGATTAATTAACAACAACAATGACAACAAAAACGGTTTGTATGACTGGACGAAAAGACAGCTGTGAAAAGCAGAATACCTGCTTTTTGTGTTTCTGGTGTCAGGATTCGAGTGTACTGCTAGGTCTAGTATCGGGCTTGTGACTTGACTTCTGTAGGGGAAGAGATGAGGGCAATCCAATCCCAAGACCATATGAAGACAGAAAGCAGAATGAACATGGGCTGGGTGACTGATGATTTCCACAGCGTAAATGATTTTATTTCAACTTAATTTATTTTACTCTCCCACCTCATGAATAAGAGACATTCTCAGATTCTTTAAAGCTGTTTTGTCCAATGGCATGTTTTTTCTTATGGTCTAAATGCCTGTATTTCTGTGGTGATTCAGGGCTGACTTGAGTTAGGGCCGACAGAAGTTTCATTTGATGCCCATGTAAAATTATGGATCAAGTTGTTTAACACAGGTTGGATGACGTAACAGACAGGGATTTGAGGTTTAACTGTGAAATGAAAGCTCCCCTGGCCATTGATAGCCTGTATTCTGACTTACACAAAGAACTCTGCTCTTTCTATTGAGCAGAGCGAGACACCCATAAATAAAAATATTTAAAATCTTNCAGCGAGAGAGGGAACACAAGCAGGGGGAGTGGAAGAGGAAGAAGCAGGCTCATAGCGGAAGAGCCTGATGTGGGGCTCGATCCCATAACGCCATGATAGCCTGTATTCTGACTTACACAAAGAACTCTGCTCTTTCTATTGAGCAGAGTGAGACACCCATAAATAAAAATATTTAAAATCTTGAAAACTCTTGGTGGTCATGTAAAATGTTGTTTAAGAATCTTTTATCAAGGGGTGCCTGGGTGGCACAGCGGTTAAGCGTCTGCCTTCGGCTCAGGGCGGGATCCCAGCATTGTGGGATCGAGCCCCACATCAGGCTCTTCCGCGATGAGCCTGCTTCTTCCTCTCCCACCCCCCTGCTTGTGTTCCCTCTCTCACTGGCTGTCTCTATCTCTGTCAAATAAATAAATAAAATCTTTAAAAAAAAAAGCATCTTTTATCAAATTATTCAGTAGACCCACATAAATCCACATAGGCAGAAAATCTAATGTGAGTGACTATTTCTAGGAAAGGTCCTTTAGAAAATGCCCACTTAGCATTGGGTGGAGGTGGTGGGAAGGCACCAGAGAAGACTTGTGCTTTCCAGCACCTGCTCTGGTTCTAAACCATGGTCTGGTCTTAGACAAGTAATTGCTCCATCTGTAACAACTTTCGAGGGTTTCTCCAGTTCTAGAAGACTCTGCTTTTGTAAACTAGGGATTTTTTCCCTCCTTCTTATGCTTGATATAAGACATAAAACATTTCTACAAATGAGGACCTGAATACTATGCATTTCTGGAAAACCCCGGAAACGTACACCTGGAATTCTGGACTCAACTGCATTACCTTTTAAAACACATTTTGAATTAAATTTCAGACCATTTGATCAGAAGCCTTTTTTTAAAAAATTCTGTGACACTCCTTAATAGCAAGTTGTCATAGCCTTCCCGTAGCAGAATTTTTACAAAAGAATCCATATCCTAAGGGATTAGAACATGTGAGAGCTTTTCTTAGCACTACCTGAGAACTGACTCTATTTTTCATCCTTTGGGAAGCTGCATTTGACAGCTAATGGATCTGTTTTGTTCTAAAACTACCATCTGCTCCTCGGCACTTTTAATGGTTCTTCTCATCACCATTATGTGTGAGATGTATAAATATATATTCATAATTATTCATTTCTAAGAAAAAGGCAAAAACACAATTACACTTAGACTTCGAAGAGGTAATATTTACACAAATATACTCGCGATTCCTTGTAATACACACACACATTTGATATTGCTGAAAACTCAAAGAACATTTTATAATTACACCGGATTTGCAGACAATGCTGGAGGTGAGAGCAGGAGTAACGGCTTCCAAACACGAGTCTGCTAATTCCAGGAGCAGCTACGCGGCAGCTGTGTGCCCTCTTCTCGGGGCCGTGTCTCTGCTGCACTGGTCTCCCTTCTAGTCTGAGACATGCCAGTGCCATCATGGTACCTGCTGGCATTTGAATTCCAGGTTCTGATTTGTGTGTCTGACCCTTTTTTCAACCCGTGAGCCAACTCTGACATGGCCATATGCTGGTTCAAACTGGGTTTTTGTCATTTTCAGCAAAAAAGCTCCTGACTGATGTATAAAATATCAAACTAGAGTGGCCCACTGTTCTAGTTTATTCCTTACTCTCCAGTTAACTAGGTAAACTAGTCCATGGTATGAGTTCACCAGGTGCAATAATGTCTTATTCCTCCCAGGCAACATAGATGCCTCTTAAACTCTACCTCGAGAAGCATTTGCCTTCACCCGGGGAACTCAGGGTGGTCAGCAGTAAGGTGACTTTGGCCACGGTAAGGAGATGTTCTTTTGTTCTTCAGTGAATCCGGAATATGAACAGTACCTGGCACAGCTTTATACCAGGACTGCCTTGGTGAAAAGAGAGTTTGTTTTCCTCTTTCTGTAGCTGAGAGCGAGTCTTGGTAGACTCCTGGTCTCAGGTGGGAGAGGAGCTCCTGAAGCCAGCTGGGCAGGAGGCATCACAGACAAGGAGATCTAGGCTGAGCTGGAGGAGAGCAGTTCAAGGAAGGCCTCAGTAGGTGAAGGCCTGCGGTATAATCCTGGGGATTGCTGCTGGGATTGGAATCAAAGGGACCCCGGAGGGTGATGACGATGGGGAACATTCCAGAGGAGGCAATGGCCTGTTGAAAGGCTGAGAGGGGAGGGGACCTAACACAGTGGACCCGGGAGGGAGGGTTGATAATTCATGAAGCACTTGAATAGGAATTTAATGTAGGAAGCATGTGATATAGGATTTGAACTCAACAGAGGCTCTACCATAGGTTTGCAAACAAAGGAGTAGGGCGATCTGCACGAGGTTTGTGTTAGATCGTTCTCCAGGGTTTGTGTGGGAAATCTGCTGGAGGAGAGGAAGGCCAAGCGCGGAGCCCTAGACAGGACACTGTTGCCAAAACTGCAGGAACATATTGGGAGGGACGGGCTAAAAGGACACAAAGTGATGACTTTCTGTTAGGAAAAGAGACGTGAGGAGAGGGAGGGATTACAGTTGATTCTAAGCTGTGAGCCAGGGGAACCAAGAGGAGGGCGCCATTCATGCAACCCTTTGAAGATGGAAACAGCGGAGGGGGAGAAGGGAAACAACACTGACTGTTTAAGAAGAAAGGCGCAAGTGATACTTTGAAACCTGGTGATTCTTCTAAGATGAGAATTCTGAAAAGAACGATTTTTTTTTCCCACTCAGAGACAATTAGATCAAACCACTGGACAGTAAGAGGATCCATTCCATCTGGACTCACTGTAGGAAACATCTCAACTACTCAACTTAGGTAACTCATTAAGGAAACCTGCTTAGAGGGTTTTTTTTTTTTCAGCCAAGAGATTTATATGGCTATTATTTTCATTCTTGTTCTTTCTTCGGGAAAGGGGTATTATTTGAAAAACTAAACAAATGATGAATAATAATTAGGAATAACTGTGCAAGTAAGACCCGAGCTGAATTCTTTTTATAACATATTCTCATACTCTGCAGAAATACTTCTAAGTTTTAAGCAGGGGAGACAAATGTGAAGTCCTAGTGTCTGGTTTTTGTGAGTTAAGAGTTTGCTGTGAGTGTATGAGAGCCATCAACGACAGGCGTGATACTCCAGAAACGCTCTTGCCCTGCGCCCTCTAGTATTTGAATGGGAGCAGCCATGTTGTGCATCACGTGACCCCGCCCTCCAGC
The DNA here is from genome assembly GCF_002007445.2 of Ailuropoda melanoleuca. NCBI lineage: Eukaryota > Metazoa > Chordata > Mammalia > Carnivora > Ursidae > Ailuropoda > Ailuropoda melanoleuca. The sequence goes on from NC_048232.1 coordinate 26,571,026, forward strand.
CGCGCCCATGGAAACCTGGTCAGCGAGCAGACACAAGGTCCGCCAATCTGTGGCTGGAAATCTAGGAAGAGGTTTGGCAAACAACAGCAACAACAACAAAAACAAAAACAAAAACCACCTCTTTGGAGATGATAGTACCTAATCAGATTCTTTCTCTTAGAAATTTCTGTCCTTAGCAATTCAAAGAGCCCCATCTAGAACAGTACTCTCTCCATCACTCTAGAGTTCACTTGCACCGTTCTGTACTCTTCTGCCAATTAGCCAAAAGCTCCTATAATTACCTGACCTCCCTAGACCAGGATCACCAGCAGTTTCACCAGTGTGGACCGAAGAGCCTCCCCAGAGTCTGACAACTAGAGACTGGAGCCAAGTTCGTGGAGCTCCTACCGCCATCTCCACAACCTCAACTACAGTTGCCTGCTTCAGGGGCACACAAAAAAGGATGACCATGACATCTCCCCATCCATTGTCACGGTGTATTTAAGACGCCTTGTCTCCTGAGTGTGGCCAGCATCAGTCCCCGCATCAGCGCCACCATCCTCCTAAGTGTCACCAGGGAGAAACTCTCTGATACATCTAGTTCAAAAGAGGAACACGCGGTTGTCCTGCAGCCTTTTAATGTAGGAGTATAAAGGGGCCTGCTGCCATCAGCCGATCACCCGAGAACCAACTTCTCTGATGGATCGGTCCACAGACAGCTCTTTCCAATTATCACAGGTATAATTTACTGGCCTTGCTGTTGGGTCAGAGCAATCAGCTTTTCCCTCAGAAGCAGAAAGCCCTGCGATGGTCACCTTCTGTCTAGCTTTTCAACCATGAAAGAATCTATTTCAACTATCTTCACGGGTCTGATGGGTGATTTGCCTGGGTTTGCACTAAGCGGCAGGTCTCCGATGCTGCCGCATTAAAAAAAGAAACCCTTCATCTGGCCCGCTGGGAGTGCAAAGTGTCGTTCTTGATTCAGATGTTCGCCTTTCTACAATTGCAGTCAGTCCCTGCGCGCTGTGCGGTTGTGACAGTTACAAGATGGAATCCCTGCAGAGCGGCTCTGAGATTTGTCAGGAAATAGGCTTCACACACACCCTGTTCGGCTGACCAGGGCGAGCTACAGAAATTTCAATGGACAAGCCATCCCTATCTTTAATGACTAAATTATTAAAAGCGCAGAACGCAAATCAAAACCACAATGAGATAGATACCGCTTTGCACCCATCTGGGTGGCAATTTTAAACAAGAAAATTAAAAAAAAACAAAAACCCAAGTGTTGGCAAGGGTGTGGGGAAATTAGAACGCCAGTTTATTGCAGGTGGGAATGGGAAATGGCTCGGCCAGTGTGGAAGGCAGCTAGGGAGCTCCTCAGAGAGTTAAACATAGAGTTATGATACCACATGCAGCCCCGCTCATGGGTACCTACTGAAAAACATGGGAAGCAGAGACTCAGACGGCTATTTCTGCACCACTGTTCACAGCAGCCTTATTCTCAATTGCTAAAAGGTGGATCAACCCACACCCATCGATAGACCAACAGATAAACAAGATGTGGTCTCTACATACAATGGACTATTTTTCAGCCTTCAAGAGGAGTGAAATTCTGGCACATGCTCCAACGTGGAACCTTGAAAACTTTATGCTAAGTGAAATGAGCCAGTCACAGAATGACGAGTGTTATAGGGTCCCAGCTCTACGCGGTACCTAGAATAGGGAAATTTAAAGAGAAAATAGAACAGAGGGTGCCAGAGGCTGAAACGAAGGATGAGTGAGGGATTATTGTTTAATGGCTGTGGGGTTTCTGTGAAGGATGATGAGAAAGGTCTGGTCATGGACAGTGGTAGTTGTTGTACACTCGTGAATGTACTTTAATGCTACTGAATTGTACACTTAAAAATGGTTGAAAGGGTAAGAAGAAATATATGGAAAAGTACATTTCTTCTGTTCAGTTCCTTACCAAGGGCAGAGGCAGCTAGCTCAGTTCTATGTACCATCTTCTGCTCAGGGTTTGGGAAAGAAGCCACACCCTGTGTGCCCCCTTGTCACACAGAAGACTAGAAGCTCTGACTCTGGGAGGCAGCTTTCACTGGACCATGCCGGCTGGCTTGCAGCAGCCCTGTTAATATTCTCTGCAATTCCATCTGTCTTCTTAGATTTTTCCAAGGTCAATCACATACATGTCCATTTATTTGCCTGCCATTCTGGGCAAGCGAGTTCTGCTGGGGAATGTGCCTTCTCTTCTCCCTGAGAAACCCTATTAAAATGAATAAAACATGGGCCTGAGCAATTCAGCCTTTCCAGCTGGTTCTCACCAGCTTATAGTATGTCTTTTGTTTCCTTCTACCCTTGACATGCATGATGGCTTTGCTCTCATGCTGACTTTTATTCCTGTGAATTTGAGGATAACGGGCCTTCTGTCGGTCCCATCTAATATAGACTCTAGTGATTTGCAATGTCATACTACCCAGGACTACATGTGTGTCCTTATATTGTCCTAACTGCACATGGATAGCCCTTCACAATTGCACTGCAAAATTCCAGAAGGGATAACTGGACAGCACTGGGACACATCTGTTGCTGAAACATGAAGCCCTATTTCTACTTCTGGATGAGTGAGACCCATGGCCTTGGAGGACTACTCTTGGTAACTCAGCTCTACCTGTGGTTTCTGCAATCAACAAACGCCTGGACAGTGTAGCTATTTTGACAAAAGAAAAGCATCGGCATTCTATCTCTAGAAAGAAGTAACTGTCAGATTTCTGGGTAGGCACCAAATGCTCAGAGAGTCCTGTTTGAACTGTATTTATAAATCAGAAGTGAAAACACGTATGCCCCAGGAAGCATCAGGCTAACTCCATTTGTCATCTCAGTCGAGAAGATTCGGAACAAATGACAATGCTTGGGAATAAGTGTTATAATATAATGAGGGTGCAGCAGTGGCAGGCTGTGGAGAACAGAGCAGACGCAGAGGCAGGACAGCTCTGTTGCTTTTTACCCTGGTTCTTCCAAGGGATTTCTTCCCTTTTGGCAGATATTAGTAAAGGAAAAACGAACTGCCCTAAATTCGAGTGCATTTTCCCCCCTTCCTACTCACTTCCGATTTTTCCACTGGGCTGCTCCATAATCTGATGGCAGGATTCTGACAGGTTGACATCTGCCAGGGTTTGGTGTTGGGTAGTTCTGATGTGACACTGGCTTCCTTTAATGAAACCATTTTTTATCCAGGATGAATAGAAGTTCCTAGAGTGCTTCGGGGTACAGCTTTGCTTCAAAGTCCAAGAAAGTCAGAGCCAACCTTGGGCACTCAATCTCCTTAGCTGGCCATCAGCTCAGTTATTATATAACAATTACCCAGTGTCATCGGTCCTGACAGGAATGTTAAATCCATTAAGCCATTCCATGAAATTGGGGTAAAGCTGGGTGAAATGATACCAGACTAACAGGTCTAATGAAAAGAACATGTTGTTCCTCAAGAATCCTACGAAAAACGTATTGAAAGCAACATGTGACGGAGTCTGTTATGCGGGCTTTTTCTTGGGAGGTGGGGAGATGTGTGCTTGGTTATATCCCTCATTTCCAAAGCACGTTTCTTTCCTTCAGAGGTTAGGACAACCCTGAGCCACTCCATTCTGGGTTCCAAGGCCTTTTGCCCCATGGAAGAATAAGATGCTTCCTAGGAATCTATATAGATTTTCCGTTTGTGTAACCAGAATTCAAATAAAATAATTAAAGCCTCTAAAAGCTTAGTCTGAGGTGAGAAATGCAAAAGAGGGGGTCTGCCTCCTAAGAATAAGCAGGTTTTGCTTCCCATCTGAGAAGCATCCTGTGTTGGGATGTGATGGATGCAGTAAAGGGAACGGTGGGCATGCCGTGGGTAATGCATGCTCTATGACCTTCCACTCCCTCAACCCTGCTCAGAGGAGTCCACAGCCTTTTTTGTATTCCTCCTCCATGCGGGGATCCCTGGCAGCTGGGGGTGAGCACCCAGCTGCAGATCTTGCCTTTCCCTGGAAACCGTGCTGTGGTGTGGTGAGCCATACGCATCAGCACTACCCCCGCCATGACCCTCTCATACGCGAGGTGAGATACCGTCCACCTGGGAATGTTTGAAAGCCAGGCTCAGATAGCCAGGCTGACTCTTCTGGATGTTTAGGCCAGAGAATTTGGCCCACGATACACAGAGTAGTTAATCTTGAAATCGCTGAAACTTTCAGTGGGTTTATAATATGGTTGCATTACTTTCACATTGGCCAATTGCCCACTTGGCCCCCTTCCATTAAATTTGGAAGGAAGGACTGAAAGGCAATGCAGTCATGTGCACAGGTACGGTAAGCGTTAATATTCAAAAGAAGAGTCATGTAAATTTATCTTGCTCACATACGCTTCAAAGTATATACTTGGCTTAGTATCGGATGGCTATTTTGTCCACAGTATTTTTGTCAAGATTTCTAACACATTTATTCATCCTCTCGTCACTGGGCCAAAGCTGGTCTTCTAAATCCTGAAAGCTAGTTCTTTTACTGCCCTACACACATACACACACACAGAGCCATATGCTCAGATTAAGCTCTGAGACTTCACATTTCACATTAAATAAGAGTCCTTTTATTTCTTTTTTTTTTTTTAAATTTTTTTTAAGTAGGCTCCACACCCAGCGTGGAGCCAAACACGGGGCTTGAACTCATGACCCTGAGATCAAGACCTGAGCTGAGATCAAGAGTTGGACACTCACCCCACCAAGCCACCCAGGTGCCCCAACAAGAGTCCTCTTATTAAAGTGTCCTCTTGGATTCTTGTGATATCTGGGCTCCCTGGAAAAAGGAAGGTATCTCTAAATACCCTACCCCACACGGTATCTGAACTGAACTCTTTCTTTCAATAGCTTTAAGGAGTTCTAACACCTCGTTTTAACCTGAAAAGGCACATGCTGTCTGCAATACCATTCTCTTGTCTGGAAGGAAGGAAGGAAGGAAGGAAGGAAGGAAGGAAGGAAGGAAGGAAGGGCCAATCTTGCCTTCCATCTAAAAGGCTAAGTGGAACAGTCTTTCTTAAAATTTGTTAATCATCTAGTATCTCTCTAACGTTTTTTCCTATAAAAAGCAAATGAATATAGAAATAGTTTCCTCCCTTGGTTCTCAACAAATGAAGGCACTGTGCTCATAAGTTATATTTAGTTGCCCGAAACTGAAGATACTAATAGCTCGCGTTTGCAGAGGGCTATGATGTGCCAGGTGCTCTGCGTTTCCCGCATTCATTCTCACATGAACCCGATGAAGAGGGCAGTGAAAGAACAGCTCACATTTATGGAAGGCTGACTCTGTACTGAAGACATTCACAAAATGTCTCATTTAATCCTCATACCCAGATTGTTGTTTGTTATCGAATAAACTGAGGCTCAGAGAACTGAAGACGCCCCATTCATAAACAGCAATGTAGGGCTCCAAGCCAAATTTGCCTGACTCTGGAGCCCCAGTCTGTCTTCCTTCAGGTGATCTTACGTCCTGCCAAGCCGGGGCGCTGGGAGGCACGTTACTGTCAATGCATTCAGCTCCCCGCAACGGGGCATCCGGTCGCTTGGCGGTTAATGAGACCTACAGAGCCAGCGAAGAGGTGGTACCAGGAGAACCTGTCAGGAAGGGGTGCCTGGGTGGCTCAGTCGTTAAGCATCTGCCTTCGGCTCAGGGCCTGATCCCAGGGTCCTAGGATCAAGCCCCGCATCGGGCTCCCTGCTCCGCTGTGAGACTGCTTCTTCCTCTCCCACTCCCCTTGCTTGTGTTCCCTCTCTTGCTGGCTGTCTCTCCTCTGTCAAATAAATAAAATCTTAAAAAAAAAAAAAAAAAAAAAAAGGAGAACCTGCCAGGAGGGCAAGTTAATATTCGGAGAGGTCACAAGCTGCCGCTATCAAACTTCGGGGCTCAGTAGAATCCGGGAACTTGTTTAAAAGGCAGGTTCCCCGGCCCCACCCCTAGGTTCCTGGCCAATGACTGCTCACCACACATTCTTTGGCAAACAGCCGACAACTCTACTAATTCATACTTTAATAGATTGGGATGATGACGTTTCTGGTCTTAATGGTTTCTGTTGTGCACGGCAGCTTCCTCAGGTATCTTGCCCTGCAGGAACTCACAATCTGGCATGATGAAGGAGGCCTTTGTGCTTGTAGGAATATGGCAGGAAGGCAGGCACGTATGTTGAGATATTAGCAGACCTAGTGTCTACCGTAGCATGGAACACAAAATGGAACGCGTAATCTGGAAAGTGGGAATGTTCAATAAATAGACTTTACTCAGCAGTGGGAGTTAACTGTGAACTAAAGATGTTTCGTGGCACCCGCCTCTGTGAGGGAGAGGAGAGGATTTGGTCTTCCCCAAGCAATGCTATGTTGGTGTCTGTGGGGGGTCCTTCTAGCTGTCTTTATATTGGCCTTTCAAATCTACCTCTAAGAAAATCTGTCTTTTAACTTTTAAAGACTTCATTTATTTAGAGAGTGGGGGCTGGGGGAGGGGAAGAAGGAGAGGGAGAGAGTGAGCCTTAAGCAGACTCTGTGCAAGCCCGATGCGGGTCTGGATCTCACCACCCCCAGATCATGATCTGAGCCGAAATCAAGAGTCAGTTGCTTAACTGACTGAGCCACCCAGGTGGCCCCATGTCTTTTAACTTTTAAATATATTCCTTTAAACATAGTTATTAAGACCTGAAAATTTTACATCAAATGGCTGAACATCAGATTTGCCATCCTGCAATCACTTCAACATTATTTCGATCTCATGTTCCTCACTCTGTTGCATTTCCCTTCCCCGTGCGCTCGTGCCCTACAATTTGTTAGGAAAGCTGGGAAAAGTTAAAAAAATAATAATAATGGAACAATTTATTGTGAGGTAGCAGCAAAGAATTATAACTAGGAAATGTTCTTTAAAAAAAAAAAGATTTTATGTATTTGAGAGAGAGAGAGAGCAAGTACGAGCAGGAGGGAGGGGCAGAGTGAAAGAGAGAAGCAGGCACCCCACTGTGCGGGGAGTCCCAATGCAGGACTCAATCCCAAGACCCTGGGATCATGACCTGAGCCAAAGACAGACACTTCACCGACTGAGCCACCCAGGTGCCCTGGAAATGTTCTTCTATATTTTAAATTAATCTTTCAACATATAAAATCCATCATAACCTCATATATGGGTTTGCCGACTGATAAACAGGTGGCCCCTGATAAAATAAACAGGTGGCCCCTGACCACGAATAAGGCAGTGTTCTCTGGAAAGGATATTAGTTTTGTTTATGAATATCATGTGTTCCAAGAATGTATAATATTATAGCTCCAGTGTATGCTGTATAGAAAGGGGGGGAAATAGGGATGGCTTTAATACTACATCTGTGACTAGTTAGTTATGGTAACCTTCAGGTATTTGGTGGTTTCAGCAAAAGGTCTGATGCACATTCCAGGCATCCAGAACTATAGGGAAGACTGTAAAAATGTTTAGACAAAGAACGAATACACTGACTAGTTTGACAAAACCAGAAAGTACATGCAGTCCCAGCTAACTTCAGAACAGTTCTCTGTTCAGCCTCTGAGGGCAGAAATGTGCTCTAGGTTCCCAGGTGGGACAGAGGCGCTAATGATAGTACTTGTAGGAATGGGGAGTCTTGCAGGGCCTTATCGGCAAAGCCTGGGGAAAAATGAACCAAGTTATCAGGGGAGGGTGGGAGATAAAAGAAACATTGCAGCCACTATCCTGGAGCTTGCTAACATTCTAGCCAAATGAGACACTGAGTTCGGACTTTTACTGTTACTTTTTAACCATTGCTGATGAAAAGCTGACTTTCGCTAATGATTTATTTTCTTTTCTCTTCTCTGAATTGTTTCTCTGAATGTTTCATGTCTCTTGGTCGCCTTCCTGCAAACTCCTAATTATTCCCTTTGTCCTCTCTTATTTGTATGTTTCATATTGTTTCCTTTTAGAAAATTTAATTTCTGGTGGATTAAACCAAAGAGACAAATTGCATGCTATCCGCTTGATATATGTATATATCACCCAGGGACTTACGAGGCTAATAAACAGAGTTTGAGGACAGCTGTTTCTAAGGCAGAACACAGAAAAAGCAAAAGTAAAACTCAAAGCAGATTTACGATAAACAGACAAATAATTCAAGGAAACCTAGTCATTTTCTGAAAGTGCTGGCCATTTTCCTTTGGTAACCTTTGACCCTCAGCTGAGTGTTTTGACCCTATTCGTATGGTGAGGATTTATAACTCAGTATTTGTACGGTGTGAGTTTAAGTGATTATTTTTCGCTTCAGAGATATTCACCAATTCAGTTCAATAGACAATTCTTTCATCCAGCTGCCAAAGGTACAGTGCTAGGCTGTGGTAAACTGAAGGACTGAGTTGTACCCGGGTCTTAATTTAAAAGGATGACTGGGTGACAACATGGAGAGGTCAGTGCCATTGAAGGCCAAGTGTAAAGTTACTCACAGTTCCCCTAGAAACATGAGGCATGGCACGCCATGCAGGGCCATGGTGGGGGGAGGCACAAGTGTCCATTGGGAGACAGAAGGAGCACGGGGAAAGCACAGATCACGGCCTGTATTGGGGTCTCTGTGTAAAAGGCAAGGCAGGGCTAGGGAAACAGCTGAGGATGGGCTGGTCTGAATAACTAGTGGGCTTTGGGGTGGTCAGGTGGTCCCAAGCCAGGGGACATACTGGCTTGGTGTGTGACGGGCAGGTAGGAGGTGGTTTAGAGGATGGGCTCTCCATCACAGGGGAGCTGTGGCCGTTAGGTTGGCCTTGTACTGTAATTGATGGATGCCAGACAGACAAACACGAACTCAGGAAAACACAGTTGGGACGGGGGTGAACAACCCCTTGCACTGGGAACTGAGAATCCAGGAGCTGAACTAAACACATGATGGACGGAGCAAATGCAGGGTAGACCAGGACACATTGTAGCCGCTTAAGCAGAACGCTGTAAAAGCCTCACAGAGGCAAACACGCGAAGCCATAGAAAGCTCTCTTCTATGGGAGATTTCCATTCTTTGCAACGCTCAAATAGAATCACTTCTTCACAATCATACCAGCCCGGTAACAGATGTTACCCTTATATACACGGAAGGACACAAGTCAAGGCCTAGCCAAGCTCCTGGTGTGGAAGAAACATTAAATGAAAGGTAGTTCCCACTTCTCCCTCACAACGTGGTGTCATTTCTGTATTGCTAGCCATCGCCGACTTAATAAAAGGCCAATTTGTCATTCTTGCCCCAAGGAGAAGTTGTATTTTTTCCTTCTTGCAATTACTGTTAGTAACCAATTTGTTTCATTGTTGTTCACATAATTCCTATTTTTTAAATGAGAAGTCACTCGGGGTTAAAGAAAATGCTGGAGTCCTTTTTGGTTGATTCCTGATTAGCTGGTGAGTGAAGGCAAGAGAGGCAGCTCGGAGGCACCTGGGTGGCTCAGTCGTTAAGCGTCTGCCTTCCCAGGGTCCTAGGATCGAGCCCCGCATTGGGCTCCCTGCTCCGCTGGGAGCCTGCTTCTTCCTCTCCCACTCCCCCTGCTTGTATTCCATCTCTCGCTGGCTGTCTCTCTCTCTGTCAGATAAATAAATAAAATCTTAAACAAAAAAGAGAGGCAGCTCGGGGGTGCCCATGTCTGGACCATTCCAGTGCCAGCCACACCACTGCTTTCTTGAGGCCACATGTGCCTCTCCCTTGTACCAGTGGGATCGCAGCCAGCCACTGTCATTCCCAGGAGGACAGGAAAACAGGATTTTCCTAATGAATCTGGCAAAAAAATTGCAGACTGCAGGCAGGGGGATGCTTGGAATGTTCTGTCAACCACTAGTAAACAGCACCCCTTCTCTAGGGTGGTGACAGGGCTTGGAAGAGAGGAAGAGAGGCTGTTTCCCATTAATGAGTAGCCTTATGGAGGAAAAGGCTGACAAAGAGGTAGCAAATAATTAAAAATGATTTTTCTCATGCAAACACCATGCCGATTCACTCTCCTTAGAGTGAAGGTATAGGATTAAAAAATATTTGTTATTCTTCTCTTAATCCCCAGGAATATAAGTTTTCTGTCTGGGCTGGTGCCAAATCGTCTAAGTCAGCAGTTAACAGACACCTCTTGCATTTTATTCCCGAGGGACGTTGCTCTGCTGCTCCTCGCCACACATAATGAGTTGATGGCCACCGTTTTTCGAATGTTTATCATGTGCCAATCATTCCGTTAGGCTTTTGGCACACTGTTTCTATTTCTTGTGCTCTATCCCTGCTTCTCAAGCCTCCCTGTGTGTAAGAATCATCTGGACACTTACTGGACATTTACTTAAAGTATACATTCCTGGGTCTCAACTGTAGTAATTAGAAATTCCAATTATGTCCAATGCGGATCAGGGTCCGGCACCTGGCTCTTAGGCAAGCCCCCAGTTAATCCTAAATGAGGTGGTCCATGGAACACACTTTGAGAAACAGAGTTCTAGTTCATGGTTAAAAATAATTATGCAGGGGCGCCTGGGTGGCACAGCGGTTAAGCGTCTGCTTTCGGCTCAGGGCGTGATCCTGGCGTTATGGGATCGAGCCCCACATCAGGCTCCTCCACTATGAGCCTGCTTCCCTCTCCCACTCCCCCTGTGTTCCCTCTCTCGCTGGCTATCTCTATCTCTGTCAAATAAATAAATAAAATCTTTAAAAAAAAATAATTATGCAGACTAGCCTCTGAATTAAGATATACCATGTCACTATCTCAAATATAAGGTTTACTGGCACCTGTGGACATCAAACCCTTTCCAGTGTTTGTATAATTATTATCGTATGACTTTTAGAACCAGTCAACGAGAAGGACTTCAAGGTTTTATCAAGGACATTAATCTTTAAAAAAATGAGAACTGGTAGTGTTTTTCAGACTAAGAAAAACATCAAAGAATATCTAAGTCAGCTAAAGGAAACCTTATAGTAGGTCATCACAAAAGAGCCCCAAAGCAAGGAGAGAGGAGAGTTATTTTAGGTCCTTGAAAAGGCAGAGAATTTAAGAAACAACGGTTTTGTCTTTTTCTTTTTTCGTAAGAGGCCAGTAAGCATTCTTTCTCTGGTCATCGCACATCTGCCCTGATGACTCAATAATCCGAGTTCCTTCCTGAGTCTGTGAAATCCCTTCTCTAGGACTCAGAAAAAGGCGGGGACATTCGGGCACCCAGGGCTGGATCCTGGCGCACGTTCCCTGGCCGCATGCTCGAAGTTGGTTTAAATCATATTTTATATTACACATCATGGAAGCAGCAGATAGATATTTTCCCCTATGTTTAAACCTCCCCAAATCAAGTAGGTAGGAGGAAGGGACTGAAGCCGCAGGGAAGCAGGGTGGGTGGTGATGAGGAGAAGGAATGTGATTCTTCCTACAGCCAAAATGAAACTGACTCAGGAGGTGTCTGAATTACAAAGTCCTGACTTATGAAAAAAAATTCCTTTTTTTCTAAAAACTTAACCACCAACATATGCATACATGCGTGTGTTTATTTTATATAGAAGACACGGGACTATCTGAGGATGTAGAGCTGGGTTTTCCTGTGCCACGTTCATGGTCTCGTGGCTGGGTACTGCTCAGCAGTGTGGCAAACTGGCCCAATGGACCGACCATACCAACTTTTATCCTCATTTGGGGAAGCACCGCCCTCCCCTTTGCCCCTGTCTTCTTACATTATAATTCAGACAATCACCCACTCATACTCATGCATCTTTTTAACCTCACTTCCTTCATCACTATTCTATTCTCAACTCTTCAGAAAAATCTCCCACCTTTCCCCTTGCTGCCCAGCTCCTGCACCACCTGCTACCCTGTTTTCATTCTGCTTGTTCATTTCCGATGGCCTTAGTCATGGCTGGAAAGCAGTAGCGCAGGGCTCGCGATGTAGCAGTGCTAGAGAAGGGGGGAAGCCACACCGCTTGAAATGAGTTTGTCACGATAAAGAGCCAGGGCTCCGGCACCACAAAAGCTTCGAAACTGCAAAGTCATCTTCAGAATCTGAAGTAGCTCAATGTCATTAGCTTCCTCTAATTAAATCTGCTTTACCAACCTTTCTGCTGAAACACAATTTCTCATTATACTTCATTTGGGTGGGTTTAGCTTAGTTCCTAGCATTGCTTCAATGCTTTTTGTTTGTTTGTTTCTTTGTTTCCTACTGCAACTATACAGCATTTTAGTTACATTATAAAACTTCGGTGGGGATGACCCAGAAACCCAACAATATAACATTGTTCTAACCAGCTTGCTGGCTGATAAATGATCTAGCGGGAACATTTGGCTGCACATGTGTCTGCAGAGTGCCCGGGCACATATAGGTAGTCTACAGGAAGAAAAAGTTATTTCATTGAGTTGACAAAATGAGGACAAATGGGAATTGTATGTCATTGAAACTCTCTGTCCCTGAAAGACACGTTTATGGCAAGAAGTAACGGCACCACTGAATAGGACTATGATTTTCCACAAAATCCTCTGCGATTCTTTTTTTTTTTCTCTTCTTACTCCCTCAGCCTGGAGTTGATACCCTTCGCCTCTGCCTAGACACCACCCCAGCTGTCCTGCCAGGTGCCCCCCACAAAGCCTTCCCTGGCAGCTCCAGCCCACAGAACACTGTTAGTACAAGTACCAATGGTAGGAGCTGCCAGCTTTCCTAGGACGAGGGCACTATCCTTATCCCCATTTTGTCCGAGAGGAGATTCGGGTGGACAGAATGGAGTAACACATCTAGAAAGTGACGGAAGCACCCCAAATTGGGATCCATGCCTTCCTCGAGCACCTGCTCATGCTGTCCTGTCCTCCCTGTCTCCCCCATGTGGTTGCCTTGGATGTACTATAGATAATGTGCCACACAGCATTGGATTACATTGTTTCTCTTCTCTTCGCCAGCACTACCTGGAGTATTTAGCTTTTTTGCTCTCTTAGCTTGTATACTCCTCGTGGTTAGTGTTCAGAGCAAGGGTCTTTGGCCAGATTCTGCAACTTCTATCTGTGTGCCTCCCGGAGCCCCAGTGTCCAGTGCACCCCCCCATAGGACTGTGGTGAGGATTACAAGAAAATAATGCATATGAAGGGTTCAGACTGGGGTCATTCGTGGTGAGAGTGCAAACAACTTTATGTATTACTGATGTTGTGGCAGTGAGTACGACCCTAAATTCATAGTGTGACTAAGAGGTTTTCTAAAAATTCATTCTGCAGGGATTCCAGTCTGCTCTGCCACCATGTTTGGCCCTGTGGACTCGACTTAGCCAACACCTTCTCCCTCTCCCCAGCTCATCAGCAAAATTGAACACTTTATGTCTCTTCTCCACCTTCCAGAGTCTAAAGGACTTTTGCCCTTGAACGGACCTGGCAGCAGTCTAATCACTGCTGCCAGGGAAACATGGAGTGGGCTAGGAGTAGCTGTTCATTCTAGTCTGAACTCTCCCACTGACCTCCTCATACTCTTGTCTGTAGGCAAATCCCACTCCCAGCCTTAGTTTCCCCATCTGTCACAAGAGGGGATAGACTGACTTCTAAAGTCTCCTCTAGCCTATAGCTAAGACTCTTAGAGGTCTTTTTTTAAACAAGGAAATCCCAAGCACTAAGCTGTGGTCACGGGCACTGTTTTCTGCTCTTCACGCCTTTCACGATTGTGTTTTTGTGAAAGAGTGTGTGTGTATGGGTGTTTGTGTGTGTGTTTTATGTGTCTTTGTGTATGTGTGTATATGTGTGTGTTTGTATGATGCTGTATATGAGTGTGTTGGTGTGCACCTGCGTGTGGACTGCATATGGGTGTGTTGGTGTGCACCTGCGTGTGATTGTACAAGAAATGCGTGTGCATCTGTATATGAGTATTTTTTGTGTATGTGTGTGTGTGGACATTAGCCCAGGGTCGAAACTGTCCAAGCCCAAGGGACAGGAAAAGAGAGAAGGGTGTCCAGCTCACCTGTGCCTTTGGGGTGACCCACCCAGGCAGGGGCCGGACGAGGCGGGTGAGCTGGGCTCCCCACCCCACCCGGGTGCCGCCCTCCGGCGGGGAGAGCA
>NC_048232.1:26585064-26586093 GCF_002007445.2 Ailuropoda melanoleuca
GGTCGCGCTGGTCCCCGGCCGGCCGGAGCGGCGGCGGCGGCACGGGGCAGCATGAGGGAGCCGCTCGGTAAGTCCCTACGTCTTTCGCCCCTCCTGACTCCCGCCGTCCATTTGGCCCGCTTCCCTGGCGCTACGCGGTCCTCGCCCCCAGCCTCCCGCGCTCGCCCCAACTTCTCCAGCCCGAACGTTGCTCCGGTGCGAGCCTCCCCCAGCTTTAGGGGATGTCCGCACCCCCGCCCCGGGCGTCCCGCACGGTGCACAGCCCGGCCGCCGCGGGCCCCACGCCCGCAACCTCGGGGTGAGGGAGCGCCCGCTTTGCGGGGAGGGGGCGTCCCCACCCCTCAGGTGCCCAGCCCGGGTGTGGGACTCCGGGGTCCGGCGCCGAGGGCCGCGGCTGGCGTTAGCGCTCGCGTGGCCCCTTGCGCGGGGAGGGCCCGGGACGGCGGGGGTCGCTGTCTCTCCTCTCGCCGTCCTCCCCGCCAGCCGGGCTCCAGCCAGCCCCCTCTTTCGCCTGCGCGCCCCGACTTCGCGGACATCACCCCAGGAACTGACAGCCGCTGCTCAGAGTCCCCGAGGTCCCCGGTTCCCACGGTGGCCACCCTCCCCCCACCCCCGGCAGTCCGGACCAGCAGTCCGGACGTTGAGAGCTCGCCGCCGCGCCCCGCGCTCCCTGCTTGGGTCTCCGCCGGGCCTTGCGCGCCCAGTTCTGCGGGGTCAGGAGCGGGGATTAGGGCGCTAATCGCCGCTGCTACCCAGCAAGTGCCTGGGGCGGCCCACCGCNAAGTGCCTGGGGCGGCCCCCCGCCCCCCCCCCCCGCCCCGCCGGTCGCTGTTGGTTAACCAAAAGAAAAAAGAAAAAAAGAAAGAGAAGGAAAGAAAGAAAAAAAAAGGAGAGAGAAAAGGGTGGGAGAAAGGAAAGAGCCCCGCCTGAGAGTGCTGTAAATCTCGTTAATCAGCTCGTTTATGGGATCTGGAGCCTGCCTGCCCGCCCGCCTGCCCCGGTCTGCGCACTCCGATCTCCTGAGCGCCC
>NC_048232.1:26586109-26589183 GCF_002007445.2 Ailuropoda melanoleuca
CCCCCCCCCGCCCCCGCCCGCGTCCCCCGTCGCCATCAGATCACCCTAGAATGCGAGGGTTTGCCTAGATGCCCTGGCCACAGTGGGGTTCAGGACCTACAGCTTAAAGCTCCCTTCTTTCTCCTTGTCACTGGAGGTAGCGCCCAGCGCCTCGGATTCTTCTAGGGGTTTGAAAAAGAAGCTGTGATTTAACTACTGGAGAAAAAAAATTAAAAAACGAGAACTCTACACCAGAGCAACCTGGTCATGCCCTATTCCTTGCTCATCCACGCTCCCTAGGAGCAGGGGACTTTGGGGAATTAGCTCAGGCAGATCATTCTCCTCTCCACCCCCATCCCCTGCCACCCTCACTCCCATCCCCCGCATCTCCTCCCTCTACCCCCACCCATGTTCGCTTGTCCCTCCCGTCTAGTTGCCTGGCCTGTCTTGGGGAGAGGGATGAAGTGGTGTGGACCATACAATTGCGAGGTTTTCCCTACATCCTCATGTCTTCCTCTCTGGCTTTTTGTCTTTTCAGGTTTGCAAAGAAATTTGATTTGAGATGAGGGATTTGGGTTGAGGGTTGGAAGATGGGGTGTGTGGGGGCGGTGAAGGGAGGATTCCTGGGAGCGGAGCGACATAGAATTAAGGCAGACAGAAATACTTAGACAAAAATGTCAGACTCAGTGTTCAAACCTGAGTGGTCACAGGCTAAACTTCAGGAAAACAGTGGCTAATGTCAGGAAGTTTTAGAATTGAAGATAACTGGATTAAGACCATGCAGCAAGACCAGTGTGTATAGTTGTTTTAGAAATCGCATGCAAATTCTATTTCAGGGGACTTGTGATGGTTTGCATGTGAAATTGGGAATTCAGGAAATTCATTTGGTTTCCCATCATGTTGTGTGGGTTTGAACGTAATATATTTACCTTGATAGTAGGTGTCTCAATCTTGGCCACCCGCTGAACAGCGGTCCTGAAGGTCCCTAACTATTACTCTGGGCAGACAGCATGTAGCAAACAGTTTCACTCCCCCAAGAGTGGGTGAGCAAATATTTGTTGAAGGAGGCCTTAATCTGCTGGGCCTTTCTCCTGGCAAACTTCACCCCCCGTGCTGCAGAGAATGGAAGGTCAGGCCCTTGGCAGGCCCAAGAGATTTAAGGGGATTGGGTGGGTGGAGAAAGTCTGTGCCAGAAAAAAAAGAAAAAAAGAGAGAGAAAGAGAATTTTGTCTTTCTACCTCCTTGGAATATAAAAGTGCCCGAGTGTTCACGTGCTCTGGAGGTCTTGACAAGCTCATCAGAGTTATCTAATGGCCCATCTGAGTAGTCACAGACTCCAGAGGCATACGGCTTATCGTTCAATAGCTATAAAATGTAACTGGAGATTGGAGGTACATAAGGAGAATAAATAAGGACTAGTTTTTCAGTTAAAAAAAAAAACAAATCTGAAAAGATCCTTGGAGTATAATTTTTTTTAAGTGCAGTTTAAAAATAAACCAGAAATGCTATCAGTAAAGAAAGCCCAGACGTCTGTGGTTCCGCCAAGTCCTCGTCGTCCCTGTTGGAGAGTCCTCTACTTTGGGAGGACAGTAAACACCAGCCCTGCTGCAGGAGTCCAGAGTCTCTCTGTTAATGAGCTTGGCGGGACTTCACACTAATTAATCTAGGGAGAGTTTAGAACACAGAGCGTTGGATTTGAAACAATTGTTCTGTTGTGGTTTTTATTTTGATAAGCAAAGTCTATCTCTCTGAAATCCTATTTCAGGCCTATTGCTGAACCCATGACTGCAGTTTATTTGGTTTTTTAACAGATGTTGTTTTTCACCTTTTGGATGGCAAGGGTTATCTCACTCATTAAAACCTTGCTATTGTGCTTTGTTTCAAGAGCCTATTGAGTTAAGGAATGCTGAGGGACACTCACTTGCTGGGGCCAGCTGCCCAGGGAGGCGAGGTCAGTCTCCAATACTTTTTTGATATAGCCTTTAAATGCTAAAAGTCATTAAAAAATTATAGGAACCACCCTGATGTTAAAACCTCAATTATCTTGATTTAAATTGATGGTATCTTGCTTAAAATTTGGATTATGACCTTTACTTTCTTTAGATACATTTTCCAAAAACTTTCTGTAGATAATATCGTTGGGAACAGCCAGGCCAAACTGGTAAAGATTAATTATTAAACCACAAAATATCCTTGTAATTTGCTGCTTATTGGTGATCTCTCTGTAGCTTACCTCTAAGCTTGTTTCTTCTGTATGTAAATGAAATAATTCATTATGAAGAGACACCAAGATCTATTTCAAAGAAGAAAAAAAGGGTCGAGACAGCAACTGTAGGCGTGTACAAAGAATAGTAGGAGAAATGGACACCAAACTGTTGGTGATGGTTGTCTCTTGGCGCAGTGGGGTTACAGGGAACTTTTACTTTACTGAGACACTGAATTTTGCAGTGTTTACTGCTAGAATAACTTTACATGACTTTTGCAGTTAGAAAATAAGGTACAAGTTATGTGAAATAGTTTAAGCTTCAACATGTTTATAAGACCTCGGTTTTTTTATCCTAAAGATATTTTACAAGTAAACTAGTGTGTTCTGCGTTCAGTAGGCCATTTCAGAAATCTTTACGTGTGCAGTTTGACTTAACATGATGGTAGTGGGATTACATTCTAATCTGTTGTAAGTTTTACAGTTATTTTTGCAAATAGCCAAAAATTCCAGAAGATTTAACAAATCTTATCCAATGTCACTCCTTTTCTTAATGACTGCTTATCTTTCAGAAATGTTAATGAGGTGCTTAGGGTCTCATAAAAAGGGGGTGAAGTCGCCAAAGCAAAAATTGTGTGGCAGAATTTAGAAGTGAAAGAGATGATAGGAGTGCATGTGTGTGTGTTCGCACAAGTCTTGGGGGAAAAGACAAAAAGTTAGATAATATTTATGAAAAGAATAGAGTGCGTAACATTTGGTACTTTCTTTCTCTTTCTCTGTGTTTTGGAATCAATGCCTTAACACTGACCCAACCCAGCAAGATTAGCATTCCAGGATCCTTTTGATCTCAGACCCAAGTTTTCCACCTCCCCGCGCCCCCCCACCCCGCCCC
>NC_048232.1:26589195-26673478 GCF_002007445.2 Ailuropoda melanoleuca
TTTTTTTTTTTTTTTTTTTTTTGGTCACCTTAAAGAAACTTAGTGATATTTGCTGTACTAAAATTATTACTTCACAGATTAAATACGCTTTTTATGTTTAGGAGATTTTAACAACCTGGGGGCTCTGGCAAGAGCTGGCCATCCCACTGCTGTGCGATGGTAACAGCAGTGTGTGAGCACTTACTGTCCCAGAACTTCAGCTGGGAGACTGCAGCTCTTCATTGAATTATTAAGACTGAAAAGAAATGGCAATCCTATTGCTCATAATAAAATACATAGTTCTATGATTTAAAAAAAAACATAGAGCATTAAACGTCCATTTATCAGTTAGCAACATGCCCCATTCTGCTTTGTTTTAGGTCTTAGCTCTTTACCTCTTGTTTAAAGAAAGTGTTTTGTTATATATTAATCATAACATTAGACCAAGAAGTTGTCAGTTGAAGAAATATTTGACAGTGAACTGCCAACAATTTGAGGGACTAATTACATCTTAAGTATGGAATGTCAGTGAATATAACTGAGAAGTTTTAGGTTTTCTAGAAGAGTAATAATGTCTAGGGGTCTAAGACCTTTAGAATGCTGTTTGTAGTTTTGTATTAGATTTTATCAGCAGAACATGTAATTTTTGGCTTACTGGAAACAGGTTAAGATTCTCTGTAGGAGATATGACACGTGTACCATATACTAGACCCTTAGAACCTTATATAAGTCACTGTTCATTTATTCTTTTTTTCAGTGTTTCTTGTATCTTCATTAAGTCTTCCAAATTTTCAAAGAAACATTTTCCGAATCCTAAGAAACTGTTCTTAAATTTTTTTCTTTTTTTAAAATATTTTTTTTTGAAGTAAACTCTATCCCCCATGTGGGGGCTTAAACTCCCAACACTGAGATGAAGAGTTGCCTGTTCCACTGACTGAGCCAACCAGGTGCCCCTAAATGTTTTTCTGATGGTGACATCATATCAAGTTAAAGTACAGGAAAATGCTAATATTTGACCATTTTTTCCCTCTAACATGGCAACTTCATATGGTTTGACCAAATATATTTCATGATAGGACATCATAAAATAGAGTAAAAATAAGGACATTAAAAAACCCATAATCCAGTACCACCTTTGATAATTTGATATGTTTCCTTTTGGTGTTTTTTCTCTTGTGTGTGTGTGTGTGTATGAAATTGCTATTGTACTGAACGTAGGGTTTTATATCCTGTCTTTACTCTTTAACGTGGTACCATGAGCATTTAACTGTGCCATCGTATATCTGAAAACATAATTTTATACATTCGTATACATATCCTAGTCTACCGTGTGGATGCATCAGGATTTTTTTTTTTTTTAAAGATCTTATTTATTTATTCGACAGAGATAGAGACAGCCAGCGAGAGAGGGAACTGAAGCAGGGGGAGTGGGAGAGGAAGAAGCAGGCTCACAGCACAGGAGCCTGATGTGGGGCTCGATCCCATAACGCCGGGATCACGCCCTGAGCCGAAAGCAGACGCTTAACCGCGGTGCCACCCAGGCGCCCCAAACATCAGGATTTTTTTAAACCATATCTTAAATGGACATTTATTTGGTCTAATTTTTTATTTATCATAATTAAAACTTGGGTAAGTGTCTTTATAGATGACTTTGTGGGTATCTCTGATTATTTCTATAGGACGGATTCCAAGATATAAGATTAATAGCCCATAGGATTTCAGATTTTTGAAGATTTTATAGCATATTGATCACTTTTAAGAAAGGAAATAGCCATTTACACACAGACACCCCCCTCCCACAGTCATACACCCACAAATAGGAGAACCCGTACAGCTCATCGTGCCCTCACCTCCAGCAAATACTGCCTTCTGAAAGCTTCAATAATTTGTTCAGTGAATAATAGCGTTTTGGTCTAATTTATATATCTTTGATTACTAGTGAGAGTCAACGTCTGTTTTACATTTTTAATTGGGTATTTGTCTCTTTCCTTTATTAATTTTCAGTTCATGTTCTAGGCAGATTTTAGAAAGGAAGAGAAGTTTTGGATGATCTAATGCGCTTTTTAATAGTTATATTTCACTGTCTTGGGGGCCTTATAACTGTAAATATGAGAATAAAAATGTTTTATTTTTATGAATGTAAAGGGAGGAGGAAATGGTACCTGTTACAAAGTAACGATCATTTGCCGATTTCAACCTCTGGTGATGAGCTTGGCCTTAATGGACACACCACCACCTAGACCGTGGCGTCTGCAAGGGAGGGTTTTGATGGGGCTTGTGTCTTTCTGTCCCCTGGCACAGAGCCCGGTGCCCGGCACGGTCAGTGTAAAACACGCATACTTAGCAGCCTAAGTGGGAGGAAATGTCCAACACCTGTGCTCCGGGACCTCTAGATGGAGAGCTGCTAGCTGGTCTACTCCGGTGCCTCAGCGCCCACCCCCGCCGCCTCCTCTTCTCAGTGTGTGGCCATTTAGCTCCACTCCCTTGGTTGGCCTTCCTGGGTGCTAATGGGGCCAAGGTCGGACGTTCTATCTTCACATGACCTATTTAGCTTTGTTCTGTGTCATGGCCACAAGCTGTATCCTTTTTACTGTGGCCAGCTGACTTAGAAATGCATGCTGTTCATCACAAGGGTGAACAGGCTTGAGAGAGGGACGGGTTTCTAGAGCTAGAAGGATCCCGAAGAACCTCGAATTCAGCCTTCTTATTTTACGTCTTCTGGAGAAGACTAAAGCCCAAGGAGGTTCCCTCAATTCTATATAACAGGTACGTACTGAGCAATGTGGAGAAATAGAAACTCATCCCTAGAGTGAAGGAGTAGACAGCTCTATGCTTAAATACTCATGGCTAATATTTACAGAACTTAGAAATCTACCACAAAATAAGATTACTTGAAGTGGTCCCATTCAGGTGTTTTGGATAGGACAAATAATCTGATGGGAATCCATTTGAAAGTGAATTGGGGAAAAGAAAATTTTGTGGGACTAGGTTGGTTAAATCAAAATCAAATTACCTGTCATCTTCTCCAAACAATAACTATTGGTTATTTCTGATTCCCATATTTCTCCTAAATGAAATGACCATTCTCTTGGTCACCAAAGACTAAAATCCACTGTACTTCTTTTCTTGAAAATTATTCTTATTACTCCTTCTTCCCCATCCCCCCTCTTACCACCCCTGCACATTTCAATAAAAGAGACTCATAACTGCTTGTCCCCACATCTGTCCTTGTTCTAAACACTTTCATCCTCCACCGTCCTGCCAGACCGGTTGTCAGGCAGTCTTTCCCATGTGCCCAAACACTTCTCTGATTTCCCATGTGCTTTCACATGACATCCAGATTCTATCATTGTTGTAGATAAGAGTGACTATTTCAATATCGATCATTTTTCCTTTAGAATTTAGGTTTTTTTTCTTTTTTTTCCCTAAAAGTTACTCACTTCTTTCCCATTTATCACGGATGTAGTTGTCTACTTCTCAAAGTCACACAACAGGTTTTACCATAACTCTGTAGGAGCCTGAAACCAAAAATGATCTGAGGTCCGCTGAAGGTCACGAAGCGATGACACGGTCTATTTGTGAATGAATCCTATTACTGAGCATTTAAAATTAACACTAGCCCTACCATCAAAACATCACAGTCAAGCGAGGCATCAGGCCTTGTGCGTGTGTCCATGTGTGTATGTACAGGTGTGCATGTACGTACGTGTGTGCGTGTGGCCTGTGTGTGCCCGGTGTGCATAAGGAAAGAATCCTGTAGAAGAGCCATCCTGATCCAAGGGAACAAAGGAGGTTTTTTTTCCTTTTAAATACAGTTTTTCATCTTAATACCACCATGCCTTCCACGTTTTCTTGTTTAGTTTTATGCATTATTTGGTAAATTAGGAAACTTCTATTGTTTAATAGGAAGGAACTTTAGATGGGTAAGCCTAAAATAGTAGCAAATAGCAAGTAGCAAGGGTTTTGAAGCTAGACACCTTGGTTCGAACCTCAGATCTGCACTTACAAGATCAGGCTCTCAGTCTCAGTTTTCTTGTCTGTAAAATGGAGACATTCAGAGCTACCTTAGAAGTTTGCGGGAACAAAAGATGAAATAAAGTGTGCTTTCTCTTTTAACCTGTTTGTTCTTATGTTAAATGTGTCCTCTGTATGAATGGTAGGTAGATATTGATGGAATGAAAAAAGATATTTAAAGTGGGTTCATTTGTCTCTTGTTGTGTTCTGGTCCAGCCCACGCTAGACATCCCCCTGTACCTGAGATTGTATCTGGACACCTGCACTGTTGTGACGACTCTTCCTAGGTGTTCCCCTACGAGTATTTGTTACAAGGAAACAAACAAAAGTAGCGAAGGAAAAAAGCTTCTTAAATGACCGCCTGGAAAATCATACTTACAGTGTAAGTCTTCCTTGAGGTGGAGGATTTGTTTGGCTTAGAAGCAATCTTCCAGAAGCTTCCTTGACCCCTTGAGGTCAGGTTAGGGTCCCTTCTGCCTATTTTCCGGCAGTCTGTACAGCAGGACAGTAAGATTCTCAAGGACAAAGAATGTGTCTTATTCATTGTTATAGTTTCAGGGCCTGGTGCATTATAGGCACTCAGGAATTGTGTCTTAATGTTTTGGACTATATAAAATAACACTGTTCTAAGTGACTTGGATGGAGGCTGAAGTATCCATTCACAAAAGACAAGATATATGGTTGATATAAAGCAGGTATGACCTTGGAAATCAAAAGTTATGTACTAAGTGACACAAGAGGAATTGGGAAATGGTCAGAATTTCAGAGTGAAAATTAATAACTGATGTGAAGTCTTTCCATAAGGCAAGTAACACTTCAGAGACAAATTAGGGCCACTGCAGCATGATAAATCCACCATCTTGTGTTTGTGTGGCGGTTTAAACTCCTGCATATTCTTATTTGGTCCTCAGAACAGTCTGGTGGGATGGGAAGAAAGCAGCATTGCCATTTTGCAGATCAGAAAGCTGTGGTTTGGTGCAGTTAGTCAATTACTCCCGGGATTGTAGCTGGGGCCGGGTGTCAGCATCAACCTGATACCCACTATTTTAACAGTACACATACCTTCCCAGGTTGTTAAATCTCACATTCTAATAACATTTATGTCAGATTTCACTGTGTTTGTCTTTATAGCAATGCTTTGAGTCGTTGGGTGGGTGATCAAATTAAATACTATTGATTTAGAATGCTCGCATCTCAGGATCAGAAAGAAGCTTTACAAGGGAAGGCTTTTTGTCCAGCAGTTCCTCGGACAGTGTCTTCTCCTGGTGGCCGCCGGGATTGATTTGTCCATGATGGGGCGCTTGCTACCTCTTGAGGCAGCCCATTAAGTCTTAAGTAGCTTAGGATGCTGAAGAAAATAAGCTGAATCTGATAGGGATCAGAAAAAACCATCTAACTGTTCAGAGATCGGTTTCAGGGGAGCGGTGGTGTTCAGCAGGGCTGTGGAAATGAGGAGAAACCGGGCTCTGAGTTGGATCAGAAGGTGCAGTGTCAGCCGAAGGGAGAGAAGTCCCCGTGAATGGGGTGGCGGCTGGGAACACTCGTGTGGGTTGTGGGGCTTGCGGGTCCTCCCCTCTCGTCTTGGCTCCCCTGCACGGCTCCAGGCGTGCTGAAGCTGGTGGACTTCGTATTGCCGTTCCCCATGGGCTACTGGCCTCTGTGAGACAGAACAAGGTAGAAGTTTCCAGTAAGCTGTGCACTTTTGACCTCAGACCTGTAAGGTCAAGTTATGGTTTTTAGGGTTTGAATTTTTTTTGGAAGATGGCTTAGCCTGGGTTGTTCTGCCACTCGAGGATTCGGGAAAGAGAATTACCACGAGGACATGGCCATACTCGACCAACTAGACCAACTCCTACCCCAGGAGGAGAATGCCCCACAGGCATGCTTTGTGCGGGCCTTTGCTTCCTCCACCCTGAGAGAGACTGCAGCCCCGTTGGCTCTGTGTAGACGCTGTCTGCTTCTCTGTGTGCTGCATGGCCACTTGGAGGATAGCACACGTGGCGTTTAAAGAGACACTCGGTTTTGTAAGTGTCGTAAGACCTAACTTCCAATGTTAACCGTGGTGGCCAACTGGGTGTGTGTCGTTGAGCCAGTCAGTGTGGGGACCGTCCTTGGCCTAGGCTACCAGGATTTTGTTGCCATGTCATTTCTTTATTCTGAGATAATTGTACCCCAAATCTCTGTTTCCTCTCCAATACACACATGCATGGGGTTGATTGAGGGAACTCCTCATCATTCTTCAAAATGTAGCTCAAATGTCCCTTTCTCTTATTTGTGCATTCATTCAACAGTTATCTATGAGAGCCTGCTATGTGCTAGATGCTGGGGAGGGGGTAACACTGAACAAAACGAGGATCCTGGCCTCCTGGCCTGGTCTCCGTGTGCCCATAGCCCTGTGTTTGTAGTGGGATCACTTTCCCCAGCAGACTGGAGTCCAGTGACTTGCTCAAGTGAATCAAAGAACAAATGTTCGCCTTTCTGAACCTTCTGTTTCTATGTGAGGGACCCAAGTGGTACAACCTCAAGACACGTAGCAGGAGTGTCAGGAGTGGTGGAATTGCTCTGGAGACTTTTCCACCAGTACAGTCACTGCCAGGGCTTGTCAGCCTTCCATGAAATCTAAGTACCTAATGGGAAATTACCGACTTCCAAAGTCTGATGCTCTCTGTGCTGACAGCCGGGACTTTTCCGGCCCCTGTCATCTAGCATGTGATGCAGAGCGAGGACGTGCCCAGTCAGCAGAATGGCGCTGGGGGCCATCAGAATTCGCACCGACAGGAAGCACATGTGTCTCCCTTTCACCTGCACACAGGCCGGCAGGCGTTTCCTGGCCATTGTTCGCGGGGGCTGCCACGGTGGCTTTCCGCCCACCGGCCAAGTGGAGCTGGCGCTGGCCTGGCTCCTGCCACCCTTCCAGGCCCGGCCTTTGTGTGCTCCCTGCCCGCCGCCTGCGGCCCAGCCCATGCACTACCAGCAGACACAGGAAAGAAGATTCCCTGGTGTAAAAATAAACATGGCAGCCCCACCTGTTTTTACACAAGGGGCTCTCCTGTACGTTCCTTTTGTTCTCTGCAGTGCTGGGGCCTTGGGGAAGGAGGCACTGTTGAATTCATACACCCTGCTGGGATCTGGGATGTGGCCACCCCAGGCTCCTCCGAGAGGGAAAAGCTGCCCCAAGATTTCTTAGGGGAGCGATCTGATTCTTACGGATTTCCCGGGGGAAGGGAGAAGTGCGGGGTCTGCGGGGTGCGCGGTTTCCCACGTGGGCGGGAGCCGGGGGGGACTTGAGCGCTGCCCCCGCGTGCCCGCTGTGCTGCCATCCAGAGGCTTCCCCTGCGGCCCCTCGTGGCTCAGGGCTCCGTGCTGCCGACACGGCCCCCTCCACCCTCGGAGAGTGAAAGGTGGGGTTACAGGATGCAAGCGCCAAGGGTAGTAAGGTCAAGCCGGTCCCTGGTCGTTGCTCTTTTTAGAATCTCCGAGTCGTAATTGCGGCTTCCGAATCTGTATTTATTTTGTCCTCGCTGCTTATGCCGGTCGTTTTCAGAGGACAGGGGCGAGGGAATGGTGGACACTGTTAATCATCTCGTTGCTTAAACACTGCTCCAGACTCTGCTACAAGAGGCAGCCGGCGGGCGGAGGGTGGGGTCCCCGGGGTTCCCGCCACGTCCCGCGGTACCCCTGCCGCGGCCACCCTCTCCGGGTGAACGTGATGGAGAGTAACCCCACTTTTTCCTGTGCGATGCCGGCACCGTGCTGTGTGCATAACCGGGCTCCAGTTCTGGTCGGAGTAAAGGGAGCGGGAGGTGTCAGGGGGCGTGGTCCCGGGGAGAAGCCGTGACTCCTCACAAAACCTGTCTCTGTTGTCCCTTCAGTGTGGGTCCTGCCAACGCGACGGTCCCAGGGGCTGAGCTTTGATGAAGCCGGGGCACTATGTACAGCGTAGAAGACCTCCTGATTTCTCATGGATACAAAGTGTCACGAAGTATCCCAGCGCCCACCGAGGACGAGCGTGAGGGCCGCCGGCAAGCCAGGAGCCGCGCCAGAGCTGGCCAGGGCCTGCTGAATGGGTGCGACGATGGCCCCGCAGCCCTCCCCCCCAGCAAGCCGTCCCAGGGGAAGGGACCTGCGAGCACCTCAGAAAACAGCCACCACGCCCCCAGAGCCCGTGGAGAGCCCCAGAGCGCTTTGGCTCCCAGAGCTTCTGAGCTGGGGTAAGCATCAGTGCGAACCCACCATTGCCTTTTTGTCTTGGGGATTTGGCAGTGGGTACAGAAGGCAGATCCTTCAATGCCTTGTGTTTGGCTGGAGCCAGGGAGGGAGAGGGTGAGAGACAAGAACACTTCTTTCCACTGGGGTATTTGGGGTGTTCTAATAGCAGGGAGCACAGGGCCTGGCCATAGGAGGCCTTCAATAAATAGTGGTGAGTAAATGAATTCTATCATGTGAAACACACGACATTTTAATGCCTGCCCTCTCTTTTCCCTTATCAGCTGCTCAGAGTGCCTCAGCTAGGAATCATTTCAAAATTCTGTAAAAGCTAGTGTCTTGTCAGTCACATGTTCCTATTCCATTAGGCTTTCTTCTTAATAGGTTTCAATCTTGTGTGCATTACAGAGTTGAAAAAGGTATATATCCCCCCTCCATTTGTAAAGAAGAAAACCTTTCTTCTTGGATATTCATGTAATTCCATTGGCTTCTGACATATTTCCCTTGCACACACTGGCCCCAATGTGGGTGTCCCATCTGAATACAGCTGTGTCTCTGGGTGTTTTCTTATAACCAAAAAGAGGGTGGGTTGGCTGGGGGAGGAGGGGGGTTAAAAAAGAGGGAATTCGGGCAGCTTGCCACAGAGCCAGCATGGAAGAGGAGCCCTGCGACCCCCATGCACACAGTTTTAACCGAGAGGAAACCCGTGTCATCACTTCATAAAAGTGTGCTTGTCTTCAGCGTGGCCATGGGACCGGCTCAGTCTGGGGGCGGGGAGGGCTGTGCCGGTGAAGTGCGTGTTATGTGACTGCATCACTGACAAGAAATGGGCGGACCCCACGGATGGAAGCAGAGGCCTATCTTCAAGGGGGAAACAAACAAAACCCAAGCAGACGAAGGGGAGTGAATTCAGTCTCGAGGGAATGAACCTGCCTTCCATGGGGAAGAGTCTCCTTTTCACGGAGAGGATCTTCCTTGTTGGGTGGCAGCTTTCAGGTGAAAATGGGAGGAATTTTATTGTTAAAATGTAGAGCATTCAGCACCTTGGTTATCGAGACAAAGCAAAGGCCATCGACTGCCCTCCCGGTGCCCAGTGTGGTCCGAGAGGGCTGATGCCCCATGAGCGCCGTCTCTCCGACCGCTGAGGTAGTGGGTTCAGGAGGAAACCCGGAATGGAAAGGGACTGAAAGCTGCTTTTTGAATCTTGCCCTTCAGACTCACACTTGTGTCCACTACTGTCTCTTTTCGGCCCCATGTCCTGAAAAACCTGTCTGCCCCAGGTTTTGGGAGAGGCCTCTTACAGATGGGCTGGTGGACAGTCAGGGAAGCCTTACTTACCACTGCGCACACTTGGGCGGGATTCGGTCCTGCCTTCTGTTGCTTCTAGCTTTGTGCTGAGGAAGTATATCTGTACTTTCTCCCTGGGATTTCAGGGCACCAAGGTTCTCTACCTTGTGTCCTCCTTCCTGTGTATTTGCTATGGAGCTTGTTACGGTGCTGAATACATAGTGCGTTTAATGTGTGCTCATGGATCCAATTCTTTCTTCCACCACTGTAACAATGTTGAGCAGGAGGCTGGATTTGCGGCCGTGGAATCCCTGCAGCTGAGCCTCGTAGGCTGTGTGCGGTCTCCCTCAGTCTCAGAGATCAGAGTAGGGGGCAGTAAAATCCCCTCTAGGATTCTGGGTGGGCCGTGTGGTTCCCAGCCTCGTCGGCAACCTGCTCAGGACTTTTAGTCCCTTTGTGCTAATAGGCTGTTGAGGACCACAAGGCCCACAGCCCAGCCACTAGGTCAGCAGGCATCATCAGATCTACAGGCCGTCTGTCTTTCTGTCATGAGTAAAGTGCTCAGATAAGTAGCTTGGGGTCGCACTGGATGTCTTCATACAGATGGTCAAGTTCTCCACAGATCTGGCCATTTCCCTGTTTCTGAGGTTGGCTGATTAACTTACGAGATAGGGTAGCTTTCAGATGGCAGGTTGCCTTGTACGGTAAGAAGAATAGGCGTACATGTTTGCAAAACTCCATGCCAGTGCCCAGAGCCTCGGAGACCAGCTGCAAGGCTTCCTGGGTTGAATTGAAAAGATGTTTTCTTTCTTTAGTAGCTTATAGAGAACTGGAAATAGGAGGCAAACAGAGAAGCAAACAGAAAGGTAGGCAGAATTCCGTTTCAGGGGAAAAAAAAGTGCCTCGAGAGGAAATAAATAGGTGCTAGGAGTTAAAGCCTGGAAGTTGAAGAAAAAGAAAACCCAACAATACTTTGGCTTATGTGAATTCTGAGTCTGGATGAATCAGTGGTACTCTGCCAGGTCCCAGCCTTCAGTCTCCACCAGTGCAGCTTTGGTCCTGCTGCCTGCCTGTCCCACACAGTGACGCTGAGGGGCTGGGCTCCGGGTCTGGAGGGACAGGGGGGACCTGAACTCCAAGCCAGCCGACGAGGAAGCCTCAGGAGGGCCTCCTCTTCTTGCAGTGTCTCAGGAGGGTTGAGGTTTGCCCTAGAGTGTGTCCCCACACCACGGGCCAGTCCTCAGCACCCCACAGACTCCCCGGAGTAGACGGCGGTCAGAGTGGTTGGGAAGGCCATACGGACCAACGGAAGGGTGGTCTGTTTTATTCTAGTAAGATAGGTTAACAGTGTCCTTATCTTATAGCCAGAGGACACGAAGCCCAGAGCATGTCAGTGACTCCGTAGAGCCACTTGATGCCACAGCAGAGGGAAGCCAGAGGGAAGCCCGGCTTGGTCCTCAGGCCCTGGGCTGCCAGGCAGGCTGTGGCTGCCACGCGGTAGCAGCCTCGGGCCCGGACCAGCTCCCCCCACGTGAGGCCTGTCCCTGTTTGAAAGGAGCATGGGATTCTCTGAGTTCCTTTAACGGCTGCCCTCTGCCGCACTGTCCTCTGTCACTTCTTTGTCCCCTGCCCTCCCCCGGCATGCGTGGATGTGCAGTGGCTCTCAGGGCACAGCTGCGTCCCTTTCCTGTCTCGGGAGCCGCACGGGGAGTGCATCCTGTCGTAGCTGGAGTAGACGTGTGGTGCTGTGGCTCCCTGTGTGTGGTAAGGGCGGTATTGTCCGGCGTCTGCCGCACACCTCGAACATCAGGGATGTCTGCTGAGAGTGAGAGCACCTCGGTCTTTCCTTCAGTAATTAACCTCAGCTTCCAAGGCGTTTCTTGTGTAAGGGCTGGTTCGGTGCAGTTCGATTAAGAAACAACCCTCAAATATGGAGCCTGGACTGGATTTTCAAACATGCAGTGTGCAAGTTTCCCAGCGCGCCCAGGAGGCTGTGCTTCAAGCTTGCACTGTTCCCCGATCAGGTGCTACCGAGCTCCCCGGAAGGGAAGAGACTGACCGTTGTCAGTCTTGTGTGGGGAGCTAGGGACCCGCTGGCTTGCCGCGAAGCTCTTGTGCAAAGGTGGTGGAGACAGGACCACGAGTTGCTTCTTCCTTGTACACAGGCAGCGGATTAGTGAGCAGGGAGCGCCCGCTTTCCCAGGCTACCCCCGGCGTGTGGCACTGTGCGCGTCAGCACTGGCGTGAGCATTGAAAACACCAAAGGTGGACTCTCAGCCCCTTCCTTGGGCCCCTTTGCCTGAGACGTCAGCCCCCAGCTGTGGGTGGGCCCCACGGGCCTCCTCCTCCAAGCCCGAGCCCCGTGCTGTCTCCTGGGCACACCACTGTGTGCTCCCTGTGCACCAAGCTCTGCCTGGGAGCACCCAGAGCCCTCCTCCCTAGCCCCTGCTCCCTAGCTCCCACCGGCCGCCCCTCCTCTCAGGCTGAGGGCTTCTGCAGCTCCCCCGGGGGGAGTGAGTCGCTCTGGATATTCTACCAGCACTGTCTCCTGGTCCCCAGGACTGTTGCTTCCCGAAAGCTGACACCACTGCGAATTTGTCTCTGGTCTTGCTAACTCCTATTAAAGAATTTTGCACTTATTAACACTCAAAAAAACTTTTTAAATAAATTGGATGAAACCTACTACTTCTATGCCAAGGCTGTTGTGGAAATGCTGAGTATTTCGGAACATGGGGATAAGACGGGATGGGAAGTGGAGGTTTTTCCAGGGACAGGACCTGCGCGAGGCTGGTTTGGGGAGGTTCCCTTGTGGGAAGGAGGGGCACTGACTTTCCAGGCTGGGCAGCCGAGGTGGCAGTTTTGACGGCTTCATCCACGTGACTACCTCCTGGGGGATGAACAGGGAGGACGGGAAAGGAAGGAACAGACACGGACTCAGCAAAACTCCCATGAGGCCAGATAGCCTCAGCAGGGCAAGCTTCCGTCCTTTGTAGATTCTGAGGTGCAAGACCCCAGCCCGCTCGAGTGATAAGGGGCAGGTTGTCGTGAGGCTATCATGGGGAGTCTCGCGGAGCACCCGAGGTAGTAAACGAAGGCGAGCGGGGCCTCGTTGATGTGGGAACGAGAAAGCTAGGACCCAAGATTGGTAGTCAGTCACTGCAGGAGTGACAGGTTCAGAGCTGGAAAACCATGGGTGTCAGAAAACTGCAGACAGCATTCTATATATCAAATGATTCGGGGCTAGATTTTAAGTAGGTCCTCATTTGTGCCGTATAGCCAACAACAGATCCTTCTCGAGTGCGTTGTATGTGGCACGTGTGTCCTCCTTCTGGCAACACGGAAAGGGGGCTTCTGAAAGCTTATGGTTACATCCAGGTTCAAAGATGATCGTGAGAAGTGGTCTTTAGTTCATCAGCTTGCATGGAGTTGAGCACATGCACGTGTTGGTGCACATGCTATGTTGTTCCAAGGCTGGCTTGCCAACACGTACGCATGCACGCGCGTGCGCGCACACACGCACCAAGATTAAGGAGAGAACAGAGGAAGTGGGCATAGGGGAAAAGCAAGCTGTTATCTATACATGGAGGAAACTGCATGCTTAAGATGTAAGTAGCCATTGCTGAATAATACTTCGCTACCTTTAAAATATGTAAAAGGCCGTTATCAGGCTTTCACGGTTTCCTTACTGTGTTTCCGCTGAAAGACTATAATCAGAGGAAGCTGTAAAATAACTTAACATAGCAGGAGTTTGGATCTGAAAGTCATACCATAATAGTTTCTTCTCTGCTCGGCCCCAGGAATTCTGGTAAAGCTGTTTGTCAGTGAACCATGAGAATAACTTGCAATTACGTCTTGTCATCAGCGGCAGGCGTCACTAAGTAGAGACGTAGCCATCTAGGCGTGTCTCTGATGTGGTCGGGGCCTCATCTTGGGAGGTTTATGTTTGATCAGCAAACGTCCGTTCTGGATGGTGCTACTGGATATGGTAACCAGTCACTTCTCACGGGCTTTTTAAGCTTCTCCCAAGTCATAGCCTGCTTGGAATGGTTTTCAAAAAAGGAAGGCTTCAAGTTGAACATCTGTTTCCATGTATCTCTTTTTCTTTACAAAATTATATTTCCACAAACATTATTTGTCTTTTAGCTGCTTGCTTCATATCCTAATTATTAGGTGGTATTATTCTGACCTCTTCACAGAGGAAAGTACGGATTGTTTGAGCTGGTGAGGTCACGAACACGACATGGAAGATTCCAGCCCCCTGTGTTTCCCATTGTCTTTTGGGTAAACCCTTGTTGCGAGGTGCCTTGTTCTCGTTGTTAAGTGCTGCCACCATCCAAGAGTGCCTGGAGGTGGTCCCCCCTCCTGCACACACTCTCACGTGGCTTTTCTGTTACCGGTGCTTCCCGACAAGAAGCAGGTTAGACCCTCTGAACATGAGGCTTCTGGAAGAACAGTGATGAGGCTGAGGAGATGCCTCTAGAATTGATGGGAAGACTA
The DNA here is from genome assembly GCF_002007445.2 of Ailuropoda melanoleuca. Taxonomy (NCBI): domain Eukaryota; kingdom Metazoa; phylum Chordata; class Mammalia; order Carnivora; family Ursidae; genus Ailuropoda; species Ailuropoda melanoleuca. The sequence goes on from NC_048232.1 coordinate 26,603,179, forward strand.
GCAGCACAGCCCCAAGCTTCATTGGTCTGGGCAGCTGGGCGCGCGTCAAGAGGAGAATTGTGAGTTGAGTTCCTTCTTTCACCAGAGAAATGGGTCCATTAAGGAAGCCAGGAGCTACCCAAGTGAGAGGCACTGGGTAGTAAGGAAATGAAACATGGGTCCAAAAAGAGCCCTGAGTGCGTCTTTAGTTCCAGTTCACTTTGTTTTGGAGATGATGATACCTCTGAGGTCTTGATGAGGGTCAGAGAGCCTGAGACCTGAGTCGAGCTGATGCACTGACAAGTATTTGCCGTACCTGACGGTGGGCACTGTGTCCTCGTCTGTCTACGCAGAGAGCGGACTCGTTCCTTCTAGCCCCTTCTGGCTCTGGTTGGCCTTCCTTGGTGGCTGCCTCCCCCACTCCTCACTGCTCTAAGCTTAGCCTCTGAGGCACAGAGAGCGCTCCCTGCGTGTCCACGTGAGCGCGGGGGGTGATGTTAGGATCCCGAAAGAGAAGCAAGAAACTAGGGGTGGCTTTTCTTCATTGTTAATGGCGACACCGTGTAGACTGCACTGGTGAGGACATTTTCACGGTAGAACTATGTCCTTATTAAAGAGAAAGTGGGAAAATTCAGCATTTCCCTCACCTAATGGAGTTATGTGCAAAAAATGGGTCAGAGCTTGCTCTTCCTGCTTTGTTTTAATAAACTAAATATTGGTTGGTTCTCCATCATCATTGTGGAAGCGGGGTAGCTTCTTCCTTAGAGACCAGCCATCACCGGAGGGGCGGGATGTTGTTATGACAGTCGGCTATATCATTATTTCCTGTTATTGTTAAGGCCTATTGATTACGACTTCGAAAAAGACAATACGGATCTAAAATAATCATCACATAAGACAAACACTCAGTTCTCTCCTTCCTTTGTGCCCCTCACCTCCTCCCTCGGACGACACGAGGAAAAGAATTTCAAAATGATCGACGGCTGCTGAGAATTTATTTTAATTGGGTTAATAATAGTAATACTTGTTTAAAGAAAACCAAGGGCTTATTGTGTGTTAGACACTTGGCTAAACAGTTTCAATGTATTTTCTCATTAAGCCCTCCCAACAAACTTAGAAAGGAAGGAACTATTCCCATCCCTTGAGTATAAATGAAGAATTGGAGACAAAGCGAAGGGAAGTGATGTGGTTGGAGGCAAGGGCTGGATGCAGGCCAGGTGCTCAGGCCCCACTCAGGGCCTTGCCACACCCTCCCTGTGGGGCACAGAGAAGCCCAAAGCCACCGATGCTTCCCGCGGCCGGGTGTGGGAGCCACAGCCATGACCCGCCGTTGACCAGAAGCAGCGCTTTGTGGGGGCGGACACAGGTTCGCTGGGCTCCCTCTGGGCCGACTGCAGCACCAATTCCTCTTTCCCTCCTGTTCCGTCATCTTCCGAAGCTAAGAAATTTATCAGGTGGTGACTAGTAACTCACTATTCTTGTTCAGATGGAATTTTTCCTCACCAGGGATACTGATCCGTAGTGTGTGCAGAGCCGCCTTCCCTTCTCTGACTGGTCTTCACGCTTCCTTCCCTATGTGAGTCTCTGTCTTCTCATGACCTCATATTTCCCCTTCCCAAAATTACCTTTTGATTACCCTGGGTCAGCGGGTTATTTGCACAGTATAGCGTATTGACTATACCAAGGCACACTGAAAAATAAAACCGCAGGCTTCCAGGCCAGGAGAGCGTTAAGAGCAAATTCCGTCTCAGGAGACAGCTGACCCCATCGCAGAAACATGTCAGACGTCTCACACAGGGACTGGTGAGTATGAGTCACTCTGAAGAGATGCCCCCGTGCCTCTGCCATCTAGAAGAAGACAGCTTCTCCTTCGAGGAGTGGGAGGCTCTTTAAGTGACCTTTATGCTCAGACTGTGCATCTGGCTAAGATGCGCCCATCTGGGATAGGGTGTGGCTTCTGGAGGAATAGCATGGCAGAGTGCCACAGCTGTCCCCCACATCCTGTAGGATGTGACCAGTAGGGCGGGAAGGCGATCAGCAGCCCCGGCATCTGCCAGGCTGGCAGGCTTGCCAGCTGGAAGAAATCTCGGGACCCGGAGTGCACTTTAGTGGGACCTCCCATCCTCCACCTGGACCTCCACCGGGAAGCACAGTTGGCTAGACTTTGGGGGCTGCCCCCGGGGAGCCAGGTTCAGGATTTTGTTCACGGAGGAGGGAGGGCATCTCTCCCACGCCTACCAGTATCGACGCAGAGCTAGGCTATCGTGTGCCTGGATGAGAAGTCGGTCCACCTCCTAAGGCCCTGGAGTCCACCGAGAAGATGTCCTGGAGCGCGTGAAACTGTGGTTACGAGTCATGTCAAATATTGCCGTCTAAGTAGGCTTTTACTTCTTTTGAAGAGAAGGACAGTATTTTCTGTTGTGGTTGATAATGAGTCATGAGTGTACTAATAGAAATATCTCCTAATTTTTTCATCATCAGCTTTTTTATATTCAGCGAATGGGCTCGCCTCTTTTCCTTCAGACATGTTGTTTTTCACGTGTTCCCCTTTCAGGTACTTTCCAAACCGCTTTCATCAGTTTGGTTGACATCGCATCTCTTCTCTGTGACAAGGCATGGGGCTGTTAGCAAGTGTAACATCCGTCTCACCTCTGTCCTGCTTTCCCAGGGGCTCCATAGTAAGACCCCGCTTGTCTCTTTGAACTTGTCCACACAATTTATTTGAGTTCTCACATTCCATTTTGTTTTTCTTATCTTTTTCCCACCCTGTATTATTAATGAGTCCAGCTTGTTTTTGTAAAATGTCCCATTGTTCACTTTTTTTAAGATGTAAATTATTAGCTCTCGTTTTTTTAAAAAGAAAAATTTGATCTCATCTCATTTCCTCAAAGGTGTGAGAAAATCTGTTCTTGGTCTTGAAGCCATGTGAGGGAACACATGATTTAGCAGAGAACGGACAGCACATATGGAAGCCAGTAGATATCCATGCTTGAGAACTTGTCTGAGGGAGAAATGGACCAGAGCTCAACCAGGTGGGGTCCACGTGAACCTGTCAGAGCCAGGCTCAACTTGGGTACAGAATTGGTGTTTGTTAAATAGATTCTTTAGCATTTTCTGTTGTATAGATTACTTAGTATTTCCCAGATGACCTGTATTTACCTTAAATTGGGATTTGGGTGTCTTGTACAAATAGAAAAAAGTTGACTCCAGAATGCTTAGCCATTTTGGTTAGTTAGATAGGGCAGTTTTGACAAAGTTAAGGTGATACAATGTAACCTTTTTAGGTGGGGAAGAAAAGGACTACTTACTCATGTAGATAGTTACAGTCTGACTATTCTGGTCCTATTTATGTCATCCTTTATTTGTCTTCTGATCGTGCTCACGGTACGTACGGAGACCAACAGCACCTGGGATCTCGCCGCCTCTTGCCACTTGAGCGCGCCACACGCTTCCCAAGAAACCAGACTGTCCATTGAGAAAATGAGCAAAAGCCACACAATGTGGTTTTTCTCATAAAGTTCGGGTGCCCCCGGAAAATGTTTATGGGACTGTGAGGAGTAAGAACGGTGCTTATTAAAGCCGTGTGGTGTGTAAAGCCCACTCACCATCTGCTGAAGAAGAGAGGCAAGAAAGGAGATTCTTTACTCTCTCTGAATTGGGCCTGTGACAGTTGTCACTTCTTATTAAGTTGCAGTGCTTAGGTCTTGACCTTGGACTGCGCGTAGAGTCCAAGAGCCTGCAGTCAGTTCATCTTCTGCTGTTTCTGTGATGGACGGGCAGTCACAGAGGGCTTCCTCGGGGAAGGGCCTGCGGCCCCTGGAGCTGGAGGGGGGAGGTGGGCGCGACTTGCTGGCCCACCCAGGTGGGAGCGGGGCTGTGCAAGGAGGGCGGACGTGATGGCTTCCACCCTGCCCGGTCCTTATGGAACCTGCCCTAAGAAGGGTTCTGCTGAGCATTCAGATCCTGAGTGCTCAGAACATGAGCTGGGTAACAAGAGCAACAGCGCAGCTGACCGTCAGCCACGCCCGGTGTTAAGCCAGCTGCCACTCTGTGTAAGTCGTAAATGCAGAAGCGTTTAGGTTGCTCCATGGCCAATGCTTTACCTCAGCCTGGTTTTAAATATTTTCTACTTTTTCAACCCATAACTCAGTTTTGCTTAAATGGCTGCTTAAAAAGTTATCCGGGGTGAAGGTGGGAGCAGGACTTGAGGCAAAGAAGTGATTCCAAAATACTGCTACTTGCACCGATGACCGTCATGCACGCCTCGGTGATAGTGGGGGTTCGGGTATGAACTTTGTGGTTTCCCGATACATGTTAAAGTCACGTGGACCCCACACCGTCGTCTGTCACGTGTGCGATAGTGTTCTGTCTCAACAAGCACAGTACGTACCTTAATCTAAAATATTGCACGTGGCCGGCTCCGATGGTAGAGCACGCGACTTTTGATCTCAGGATCATGAGTTCGAGCCCCACATGGGGTGTAGAGATTACTTAAAAAAAAAAAAAGTAGAAAATTTAAAAATTTAAATACCACTGAAAATGCTAACCACCATCTGAGCTTCCTGCGAATCCTCCTTCTGCTGGAGGAGGATCGAGCTGCTGAAGGTGGGGGTGGCTGTGGCAATTTCTGAAAGTAAGACAGCAGTGAGGTTCGCCACATTGGTCAACTCTTCCCGTCGTGAACAGTTTCTCTGTGAGCTGCGATACTCTTGATAGCAGGTGACCCGCAGTCGAACCTCTTTCCCTCCTGGACCGAATCCTGTCAAACCCTACTGCTGTTTCGTCAGTTCAGTTTATGTAATATTCTCAGTTCCTGTTTGTCCTTTCAACAATCTTCAAGGTGTCCTCACCAGAGTAGATTCCGTCTCAAGAAACCACTTTCTTTGCTCGTCCATTCACGTGTTACGGCAAGATGGCAGCAACTGAGTCCCAGCCTCGGGCTCCACTTCTGACTCTCGATCTCTTGCTGTTTCCGCCCCATCTGCCGTGACTTCTTCCACTGAGGTCCTGAACGTTCAATGTGTAAAAAATGTAATTTCTATGAAGCACAACAAAGTGAGGTGTGCCTGTAATAATAATAATGAAGATGATCATAGACGTTTACTGTTCATTGACCATCCGGGCTCCCGAGAAACAGCAGCCTCTGCCCGTGTGTTGGGAATGGTTCCTCTTCAGCCAGTCCCTGGCAGCTGTTCCCCGCATCCCCCTCCACCCCAGGCTTTCACCCCCAGATCTCCCCCTGTTCCCACCATCCTCACTCCACTGTCAGGTGAAAAGTGGGCTGTGTTGTAGAAATCCTTTGAAACCACAAATGACACCTGAGCACATGGGGGGGAAAAAAAGCTAACCTCACTAGTAATCAATGAAATGCAAATTAAAACTAATCAGGAGTAATTTCCATTTATCTAATAAGGAAACAATTTAATTGTAACAACCAGAGATGGGAAAGGTTCAGCAAGATTGGCTGTCTGCACCACAGGCGGGAGAGTAAATTGCATCCGGGATCTAAGGGCAGGTTTGACAGTATAGATCACATAATGCCCCCGATCTACTAATTCCTTTTCTAATGATTTATTCTAAATAATCTGAGACCTGCTTAGTGTTTCTCAGAGCGTTTTAGAATGTCATCTAGAGAGGCCCAACAGTGGTTGAAGGAATTCTGTCCCTGTGATACAATACCATTCATCCATTAAAATTATGCCCTTGAGGAATTTCGCATTTCTTCGGAAGAAGTGAAACAGAGTGGCTACCTGAATGGGCTTTATTTAGGGTCACACTTACTGCATTTGAAGCTGTCCTTGCTCCTTACAAGCTGTGCAACTTGGGAGAGATGTCGAACCTCTCCGTGCCTCAGTTTCCTTATCTGTAAAAGGAAGAGAGAACAGTGAAACTATAGCTCATTTGTCATCCTTCGTACAGTGCCTGACACTTAGCATAAGTGCCCAAGTGCATGTTAGTGTTAAGTTCTTTACTTTCTGTGCCTCAGTTTCCTCCTCTGTCCATTGGGAATGACAGCAGTTCCTGTCTCGGGGGGCGCGGGTGCATTAATGGACAGAAGGCACTTAGAGTGGACCGAGCACATAGTAACGCCACAGAAGTGTCAGCTGCCGTCTGCACTCTGTGTGTGGGGAAGGGTCCACATAAGCCCGATCCCTAGCAGAGAACCAAGGCTATTCGGAAATCCACATCCTCACCCACACCACGACTAGAGGATATATATCAAAATAACTGTCTCTGGGTGGAAAGCTGACAAGCAATTGTTGTCTTTTGTACTTTCCTCTATTTTTCCAAATTTTCGACAACAAATGCATATTGCTTTTATAATTTCAAAAACAAACAGTGGTTCTGGAGTTGGGACATTGTCTATTAATGAGAGCAGGTGAGCGTGCCGCGCTGCTTTCGGGTTGATGGAGGAACTAGCCCCGTTCACTCGTAGCAGCAGCCGACCGTTTCTGCGCAGGGTAACAGTGCTGAGCAGTTCTCTTCTTCAGCGGCATTATAACCGAGAGTCCAGACTCTGGGTACATGCTAGAATCATTTGGGGGGATTTTGAAATATACTGGTGTCGCACTGCTGGCTAGAGTAGGGGGCTCTCAAGGAAATTCTGATGTGCGGCCAGGAGATGGGTGGCAAGCCGGAACCAGGCTGGCATTTGGTACGACCATTTCCTGCCTGCCCGGGGGTCCTGCCACACGGACAGAGCCCCTCTTCTCCTGGTCAGTTTCCAAGTCGACCCGAGCAGTGTTTCCCACATCACCTAAGATGAGACCCCCCCCCCCGGAGTGCTCGTTACAAATGTGGGCACCTGGACCCTGACCCAGACCTCCCGAATCCGAGCTTTTACCCGAGAGACTTGGTAACGTGTATTTAACGAGCCCACTGGGGGCTTCTTGCCGTGGGGGACGTGTGGGAACTCGGCTGAACCCCGCTGCCGGCTCCCCCTCCTGCCTCTCTGACTCGAACGTGATGGAGCAGGGCTATGTCGGGGCCTCAGGACTTGGGAAGTCCCTCTGGATTCTAACATGCGGTCATGGTTCACAACAACTGGCCGTGATGATTCTCAGAGTGGGGTGCCTGGGACCCCATTGCTTGGTGACATGTTGAAAACACACTTACTTTGTGGAGTTCCACCTGAGACTGCTGAATCCGAACCCGGGGATGGGCCCCGGCAGTCTGTGCCTGAGCAACAATTTCTCATGATTCTTGCCCACACTGAAGTTCAGAACCACGGCCCTAGGGTGGGGTTCTGAAAAGTGAATTCCCAGACAGACTCCCAGGAGAGCTCAGTGGTCAGGACACAGCGGGGCGTGGACTCACAGTGGCCCATGACCACACTTTGAGAAATACTGCTCTCGAGTTGACCCTTGTTCCCTCAGGCACTTCGATGTTCTAAGAGCCTTGACATCTCTCAAGTACCACCAATGTCCTGCTGTTCTTGTGGGCAGCCTATTGCTGCCACTCCTCGGCTGTTGGTGGCAAAACTCGTGACTGCTTTCCAACCATAATTAGTGGGACGTGGTCTCTTGAAAGTCTGTAAGTACTCTGGTTGGGAAGATACTTTGCAGAAGTACTGACCTGAGTTTGACTTGGAACACCAGTCACAGAAGCAGAGAAGGACATGTTTCTTCTGTGTGGTTCTTCCCCTGGTATAACTGCCGTGCCTCTTTGTTTTGTAGGTTCTATCATCAGCCCGTGCTAAGGTGGTCCTCTCAGCCCCAGACTGCTCACGACCACGCCTACTGGAGAAGAAGAGGACAGGAGGTCAGTGGCCTGCTGGGGCCAAGGGACCGAGAAGATCTGGAGGTCAGGGGAATGGCCCAAGCACACAGTCTGCCCGTCCACACGAGGGAGGGCCCATGGGAAGTTGGAGGAAGGACAGAGAATGTAATGAAGAAGGCAGTTTGGGAAGAAGAGTTGAGAATGGCAGGACCCGCCAAGTGGCAGAATATAAGCCTGGAGAGCTGGAACCAGCCAAGGAAATTAGGGCGGCAGATGTCTGATGGTGACGGGGAGAAAATGTTTCAAGATCTGTACCCATTCATGCAAGGAGAGCAGGCATTGAATTCCCAAAGCAAAGGGAAATCCCAGTCCTTGCCCAGGGTTCTTTCCCCTGAGAGCCTGAGTTGCATGGACATTCCCATTCCATTAAATGATGGACATTTTCCAGGTGTTCCTAAAATGCCATTTCATCCCCCAAATTGTGCACCAAATTTGGAATCCACAAGGAACCCCGAGAAGAGCGGCTCCTCGGTCCCTTTACCCCGGCCTAAGTTTGGGCGGCCCCTGAAGCCCCCGTCTTATGACTCTCACCAGCACTCCAGGGCGGGAGTGGAGAACAGCGATTCTCCGGACAGTCAGCGGGCAGACCTGTGCGTCTCCTACTTGAGCAGAGCTCACGAGCCCAGGCTGGAGCTGTGTGCGTCCGACTCTGGCTTAGAGCCTCCGGTGTACGTGCCTCCGCCATCGTACCGGTCACCGCCCCAGCCCATCACCAACCCCTACGTGGAGGAGGCAGCGCCCAGGCCTGTGTGTGGCGGTCCCCGTCAGCAGCAGCTTGCGATGGAGCTGGCCGGCGCCAGCTGTCAGCTTCCTGCCGGCCCCCTGGGAGCCGGGAACGAGTCTGGTGCAAGCCCACGCTCTCCTCGCGGGGTCCCCCAACAGCCCCGGCCCACCACCGCTTACGACAGCTCCGTTCTGTATATTCCCTTTGACGACCCCCGGATCCGACATTTCAAACTAGCCCACCCCCAGGGTTTCTGTCAGGAAACAAAAGTTGATGAGAAGTCCTACAGCTCCAGCCCCGGCCCCGCTGGGGCACCTGCTCCTGGACACAGTCAACACGATGGCGCCGTCTTCAGCCCGCAGAGTGTGATGACCCCGCCAGGCAGTGTGAGGGGCTCCACCACCACCGATGCCAGTCCCCGGTGGCTGTGGGGCCACCTCCCCAGGGATGCAGAGAACGGCGGCTTTTCCAACCAAAGAGAGCACAGTGCTGTGAGAGGACAGTGGCCTGCCGCGGGGGGCAGCCGGCATGGACACACGGAAGGCCCAGCCCCCTCCCCGAGCCCGCAGGGCGAGAGTACCTGCGAAACTCGAACCAAGCTCAAGAAGCTTGGAACTGGGACTCAGAGCAAGGAAAGTTCAAGGAAAAAAATGAACGAGACGATATTTTGTTTGGTTTCCATCCCAGTTAAATCCGAATCACATCTGCCAGATACGGATACGAACAACAATGACTTAAAACAGAGCACCCATAAAAAGAATGGGCTTGATAAGAGCACAGTTTTGCAAGAACAAAGTCTGCTGAGCATGTCTTCCACCGACCTGGAGCTGCAGGCTCTCACAGGAAGCATGGCTGGGAGAACAGAGTTCCAGAAACAAGATCTGGGGGAACCAGAAGAAGGCAAACAAACAAATGACCTCAGATTCATTCACCCTACAAAACACAGAGAGCTCAAGTATTCTGGCTCGTGGCCAGGGCACCAGTACAGAGATCAGCAAACACAAACCACTTTCACGGAGGACACCAAAAGCCCACAGCCCCTCCCTGCCGAGAAGGCGGGAGGGTCCCCCAAAGCTGTACTGACTCCCAGATTTTCAGACCCCGTGGCCTCCAAACCTCACGTGCCTGTGGCGTTGGCTTCCAGTGACCAGAACCAGAGGCCAAAGGCCCCTCCCCTCAAAGGTCAAATGTCCCTCAGCCCCTCCAACAACAGCGCCTTCTCAAGGACTACGTCCTGCATACACCAGGCACCCGCTCCGAAAGCAGGGCCCGGTCGGGCCTGCGTGGACGGCCAAGGCCGTGGCTCCAGCCCTGGGCCCCGGGGCGAGGTGGTGAAGGGGGAGACCACTGGCCCCTGCAACAGCAGGCAGCTGTTCGGGCAGTTTCTCCTGAAGCCCGTTAGCCGTCGCCCCTGGGACTTGATCAGCCAGCTCGAAAGTTTCAACAAGGAGCTGCAGGAGGAGGAAGAATGCGGTCAGAGTGGCAGCGACAGTCGCAGTGAGGACAGTGACACAGAGTGGCCGTGCGAAGGCTATGCCGATGCCACGGGCAAGAACTGGGGCTGGCGTGAAGACAGCGGGGCCTGGAGAGCTGAGGATCCCCGAAAGAGGCTGGCGCTGGAGGAGCCCGGGGCCCAGCCGGGAAGAGTGAAGAGTAAGTCTGAGAGCTGGAGCGAGGAGCAGAAGCCCAGCCGGCCCCGCGCCCCGCCTCAGTCCCCTCCGGGACCCACGACGACAGTGGGCGGCGGCGCTGAAGACTACCCGTGGGCACATGGAAGCCTGGTAACGCAGGAGGGACACCAGGACGTCGAGCAGAGAATGAACAAGCTAGCCGTCAGCCCGGGTCCTGTGCACAGAGTGATGTCTTCTAGGTCAAGTGACGCAAACCCGGTGCCCTCGTCCCATGCAGCTGAGCTGAGGCCGCCCCAGGGAAGTCAGGATCTGCCCAATGCTTCCCTTTCTGGGGAGCTGAGCACCCCAACCCCTCGGACGACTGGGGCTGGAGGGGAGAGGAGCCCGCTGCTCCCTCTCTCTCTTGCCAGCAAACCCCGAGGACTCTCGGCCCCAGACTTGAGGTCTGTGGGGCTGCTGCCCGCACAGGAGCAGAGTGCCCATAAGTTGGATGGGTCTTTAGGGGAAGCGAGTGCAATAGAAATCCCCCCGAATGAGTCCCTTCAAGCGAGGGCTGCGAGGATCCTGGGCATTGAGGTGGCCGTGGAGTCCCTGCTGCCGGGCGCCAGGAGAACGGGGCAGAACCAGCACCCTGAGCCTGATGGAAGTGCTCGCGGGCCGGAGGCCCCCAGGGAGGGGTCTGAGTCCAGCTCAGCCCAGCCGGATGACCCCCCGGCGTCCATGGACGCCTTTTATGGCAGGAGAAAGTGCGGCTGGACCGAAAGCCCTCTTTTTGTAGGGGAGAGGGACAGTGCCCGTCGGCCTCCCCCAGCTGCTGAACACTCAAGGGTGGACAGGACTGTCCCCAGCAAGGCCCCCAGCCCCGAGCCTCAGCCCAGCCCCCAGGAGTCCCAGTCCTTCAATCCCAAGGACATGGGGACAAAATCACCCTTCAGGTCCACTCTGTTCCATTTTATAGAAAGGACCCCAAATGTGTCAGGCTCAGAAAAGAGGCTCAGAAGCACTTCCAAAGTGATTGAAAGTTTACAAGAGAAACTGGCCTCGCCCCCGAGGCGAGCAGACCCTGACCGCTTGATGAGGATGAAAGAGGTGAGTTCTGTGTCTCGGATGCGGCTGCTGAGCTCCCGGAGTGCTGACACCATGGAGGAGGCTGAGGGACTGAAGGCCGAGAGGGGCCCCGGGGAGCCGCCTGGAGGCCCCGTGTCTTTGAATGCCGGGGACATGGCGCGGAAGGCCGGGCACCCCCTCTCTGTCTCCGGGGGCGCCCCCTCGCTGGAAGAAGATGGGCCCCCGTCGGCGCAGAGGGAGAAGACGACCGTCCGGCAGGACTTCTGGTGCCCAGGTGAGGAGTCGGGCGAGCAGGTAGGCGTCCTCCGAGTATAGAAAACACCAGGCCGGTGGATGAGGAAAATCCTGCGTTGGTAAAGTTGAGATTGTGAATTAGTGTACCGAAAGATTCTTCCTTTCACAAAGAATTATCCAGAAGCTTTGCTTAAAAGTCAAGATCCTGTGGTGCATTGCAAAGGATTGTATCTTTATGGAAATTGCCTATGTAAACAACTATATACAGTTATCTATATAAACAAACTTTGGGCCCCTTACCTGGAATAGGAAAACCGGTAAAGGGATGCCTGGGTGGCTTAGTCGCTGAGTGTCTGTATTCAGCTCGGGTCACTTTCCTGGGTTCCTGGGATCGAGCCCCGGCATCGGGCTCCCTGCTCTGCTGGGAGCCTGCTTCTTCCTCTCCCACTCCCCCTGCTTGTGTTCCCTCTCTCGCTGGCTGTCTCTCTCTCTGTCAATTAATACATAAAATCTTTAAAAAAAAAAAAAAAAAGGAAAACAGGTAAAGTATTCCAGCTTTGGTGCAAACCTTGATGAACCTTGTAGGAGGCCATCACGTGGGTACTCGGCACTCTCTCCTAAAACAGGCGTTCACCCAGACCACCCGCACGTTCTTTATTAACCTAATAAGACAGACCTACCAGATAATGATAGAAACTAGCCAGCCCATGATGGTGTGTCTTACACTGAACCTTCCAAAATCCTTTGTCCCCCATTTTATCTGCTTTTGCTACCACACCTTTTATGAAACTTGGAAAAGGTTTAGTAGGTAAAAGGAGCAGTTTGCACTTCCTCAACACCTAGCACCCCTAAAAGGTTCACCCACCAGCTCTGTCCCCAAAGGCCCCCTAAGGTCTGAGTGCTAACGCCCAGGACAGAGGGTTTGGGCCTTTGGGCCTCTCCCTTCTATCACCTTAACGCCTTCAGTGCTGCTGCAGGTCAAACCACGAGGCGGGACCCCAGTGGCAGCAGTGGGGATCTCCCCCAAACACAGCTGCACCCTCTCAGCTCGTCGCAAACAGCCGTCTCTGTTTCCAGCATTTCTTCAGGGGCTGGGGAACTAGCAATGGCGTACCCTAGAACTGACGAGAAAGAAGAAGGGAGGGGCATGTCAAAAGGCCCGCATCGCAAACCACAGACAGGAAGGGACCTCGAATCATTCATTCAGACCTTTTTACAGTTAGGGGAACCTGCGCCCCATGTGTGTGACCTCACTGACCTGGGGCCCAGGGCCCCCTCCTGAGCCAGCACCCCCGCCCCCATTTCCTACTTTGAAATCCAAAGGTTTAAAAGTCAATGGACAAGATTACTTGTTTCAGCTAGAAAAGGCCAGAATTTTTGTTCCACCAAACATCCCTTTGGCACTTTTAAAATTTTCCCACAAATGCAGTATGAGTCTTAGGAGTGTTAGCCAGTGTTGTTCAGCTCCTTATAGAAAATACATTATTGAAATAACCCGTTTGTCAGGGCCCTCTTGGATCATCTGACTTGACAGATTCGGTCTTTGCCAAGAAAGAGAACACAAGCGTGTGCAACTCTTGCCATAAATGGTGGAAAAAAGTGTCACATGGCCCATTTTTTGAGCTGTTGGGATTTATTAGGCTTCAGCCTAATTCCTCTCCTGGTCCCTCCTCCTCCCACCCAAAATATGCCCACTTGCTTTTAAGTGTGAGTTAAAAGGAGTTTCTTTCTCAGTACTGTCTCGCCCCGAGAACTGTTAAGGATTTTTAAATGAGATGAATCCTGTTCTAATAAAACACCAGTTTGTCAAGACTTCTGTGTCTCAGTCCACGGCCCGCCTAGTTCAGGGAGGATTTTATAACACAAAACTTCTAGTTCAGTAAAGCACCCCCTCACTTCTTAGCTGCTCATTTGGCATGTGAATGGCGTTGGGCAGGTATCTGAAAACACGTAGATATTGCCAATTTTAATGTTAGCCAGCCATTAGAAACAGCTCTTGATGACTTTTTTTTTAATTGTAGTTATTGACAATCAGTAGAATTCTTTTTCTCCTCTCCATCTGATGCATTTATTAGTGTGTAATAAAATGACCCAAGATCTAAAGGCAGAGTGCTTCATGGCTCACCCTGGCCCTCTTACGTCATTGCATGGCAGGACGCCATCAGCGACGATTTCGTACCCGTGCCAGGGCTCAGGTGAACCTTCTCGGCTCCTCCTGGGATGGTCACCCGGCCTGTTCACAATCATTCCGAGGGGAATGTGGCTTATATGATCGAGATGGGCAAACACCTGAGATATGTTACCTTTTCCCCTCATTTTTGCTTCACAAGTTAGACTAAAGCCCTCTTGCTTTTTTTGCTGATAAACTCTTGGATTTTGTTTTCCTCTTGATGTGTTTTATCGTCTTACACACGAGAATCATCCTCTCCGTCCCCACCCCGCTGCCCGTCATCCCCGTGTGCAGCAGCCACTTCACCGCTCCCGAATTCACAGCCCACTTAGATTCAGATTTTGTTCCGGAATTCTATTTTTTTTTTTAAGATTTAGTTTACTTATTTGAGAGAGAAAGCATGTGAGAGAGAGAGAAAATGAGCTGGGGGGGAGGGGCAGAGGGAGAAGCAGATTCCCTGCTGAGCAGGGAGCCCGATGCGGGGCTCCATCCCAGGACCCTGGGATCATGACCTGAGCCGAAGGCAGACGCCTAACCCACTGAGCCACCCAGGCGCTCCCTTGTTCTGGAATTGTAAAATAAGTTTATGCCACAGATGTCTGTGACATCCCCCTGCCCAGCATACACACATGCACACACCCTTCTAGAACTTAGTGACCCGTGTGGGGTTGTAGTACCCATTGTATCATAAAGTTCCTTTATTGCAACTTAGAGGTGGCCCTTTCAGCTGACATCTTTTTAGTGGTCTTTTGGGCCTCTAGCTGAGAAGGCAGCACCTCAAAGCTAACTCAGGTGACAGAATTCCATCTCTGCTGGATGGACCGTGTTCCAGTTTGGAAGGTAATCCCAGGCACTGGTGGTGTTCAGGGCCTGCTGGTTCCGTCAGCCGCCGTGACAGACTCTATCTGTGTGGGTGCAGGAGGCGAACACGGAGAGGCTGCTTCAGGTCCGGGGTGGGGGTGGGAGGGGGCACATCCCGGGAGCGTGTGAGGTGCCAAGCAGTGCTGCTCGCGGGAGGGCTGGATGTCAGCACAGCTTCAAGGTTAATAGCTCTCGAGTGTGTTAATGCACAAATACCCACAAGGATAGGCCTTAGTGAGTGGTCTCCTGAAATACTGCCCACTGGAACCAGGATTCTCACGACTCGGTGTGACCTCTCTGTCCTCTACACCTATGCTTGCCCGGGATGGTAGGTCCTGGTTACATGTGGGTCCTTGCACATTTGAAATGGGGCTCATCCCAATTGAGAGGTGCTGCACGTGTAAAATCCACACCAGGGTTCAAAGACTTAGTCTAAATTTCTTTGAAGCTTCTCAATTTTTATATTGATTACCTGTTGAAATGATGATTGGATATATTTGGCAAAATAAGGTATTAAAATTAATTTCATCTGTTCCCTTTTATTTGCTTTCACACAGCTTCTAGAAAACTGTAAAATAACGTTATGTGGCTCATATTGTATTTTTATTGGACCTACACCCTCCACGATCCGCAGAAAGAGCCGTTGTCCTCCGGAGCTCTTTCCGCGGCTCCCTGGCTCTGGGCCGTTAGCTTCAACGGGCAGGCTCTGGGGTGCCGCCCACCCCATTTCCAGTGGAGAAAAAGATGATTTTGCTCAGAGGAGGTCCCCCTCGGAATCCACACCAAGTGAGGCTGACTGAGCACAAAAATGCAGTCTCAGCTGTTGGAGCCTGTGTCGTCACACTGGGTGTGGCCAAGGGTAAAAGGCCAGAAGGCAGCGGACCGGCTTGCGCCCCGCTTGCGCCCCGCTTGCTTTAGCCATGTGGGCACTTGGCGCGGCAAGTCATGTTGGAGGCGGGGCAGGCTGCTTTTCCTACGTGCAGGCACCATGTCCTGTCTGGTTTCTCACGTCTGACTCCGCGCAGCAAGCACGGTCCTCGTTGTCACGGTGGTCGTATGGATCGTAAGCCAGTCGTGGCTGAGTCGAGACGGTGTGAGGAGACGGGATAGAACATTCGGCTGCTAGAGAAACTGGGATCTATATGGCCCTCGCCATGTACAGTGGTCCAGACAGCTTTGAGCAGATTGTTTCGCCATAGTGTTTATAACTGTCACATTCCACCAATCCTTCTAGATTCCGCAAGTGTTTTCTCTTAAACAGTTAGAACACCTTTGAGCTGCGGTGGCAGGAAATTCTGACTGTAGGAGGCACACAGGTGAGCTCGGGGCTGACCTGGGTCCCAGAGATCTGTGAGTCCCTACGGGGTCAGATTCAGCAGCACCCAACTGCAGCCTTGATGGCAGCCTCGGACCATTGATCCTGTGTGTGATGTCTCATTTTGGAAACCCTGCTCACTTGGGCCCAGGTTGGGATTTTCCAGTGTGGGCTGAGGAATGTGTCAGCCTGGTGGCGCAGGCTCGTACACCTGGCTGCGTGGGAAGGCCCAGAAGAGGGTGCTGCCAATCCCATGTGCATCCTGGGGCCTGTCTGCTGGCTGGTGGCAGTCAGGGACAGGAGGCCTCTCGTTGTTGGTCAAGTGGTCAGGATTTTAGGGTCCTGAAGCCTTCCAGGGATAGCATTTGATCACAAAGCTGCATTTTTTTTTTAAAGATTTTATTTATTTGAGAGAGAGAGAGTAAGAGAGAAAGAACACGAGTGGGGAGAGGGGCAGAGGCAGAGGGAGAAGCAGACTCGCCACTGAGCAGGGAGCCCTACATGGGGCTTGATCCCTGAACTCCAGGATCATGACCTGAGCTGAAGGCAGACGCTCAATTGACTGAGCCACCCAGGCGCCCCACAAAGATGAATTTTTTTAAAGCAAGATTTCGTTAGAGTTGTAATTTACAAAAAAAAAAAAGAAAAGAAAAGAAAGAAAGAAAAGAAAGAAAGAAAAAAAAAGAAAGAAAGAAAAAAGGAAAGAAAGAAAAAGAAATATATCCTTAGTATCAGCCAGACATAGCACCGCTGCTTTCCCAGTGTTGCGTTTAAAGTTACTGATGTCCCCTGTTCTACTGTGGACAACAGGAAAGGACTATCATAAACTAAGCAACTCACATGTTTCCATCTGTGATTAGGTAATGATCATATGTGTCCTTTTAAAACCGTCTTTTGATGATAGTTTCTTACTCCTCATTAAAATCAATATTGTTTAAATGTCCAAGCATTCACTTTACACTTGTGGATTTTTTGTTCCCTCGACGTACTTGTTTATGGTCTGAGGATTAAACAAAAACACATTAATTGAGTATACCACTAATTGTTTTGTTTTGCTTTTTGTTTTTTTTCCCCTGCTTTTCCCCAGATTCCTATGACCCTAGCAGGGTGGAGAGAGTGTGAGGAGATGCCAGTGAAATGCGGGATTGCTAGGCTTCACTCACCGGGTGTCGTCCCGTCTGGCCTGTCTGCCTGGCTCACCCGCGTGTAGGCTGGAGCCTGCTGGCTTGTTGGACGCGGTCACAGCCTCTCCCACTGCCACCAAGAAACTCCTCGTCCCTACAGAATCACTTTGTGGAAATAAAGCAGTAGTCCGTTGAAACCATCTGTTTTCATAATATGAAGAGTTAATACCTCCATTTAGAAAGGAGTCACATAAACTCTGCACAATGATGGATTTAGCCAAGCCTGGTAAATAGTTTGGTGTTAATCCGGTTCTATGTGAAAATGCGAACGAGAATGATTTTGAAAGGACTGTGAATGTTGTAAATCCCCCTTGGCCTCTCCACGGCCTGTGGGCCGTGCTCGCGGTAAGGAGTTTGGGACTTGGGCCAACTGCCCGGCGTTCCAGCACTTTGAGTTTAGGGGAAATGGGATGAATATATACGACCCGTTTCTAATCAATTTGGCTTTCTGCTGCTGCAAGTAGCTCTATATACAAGTAACTTGCCATCAGAGAATAAAAGCAATATCTTTTTAAGTTCCTAAAAGATTAAAACTTGTACCATAATGTACTCAGAATATTATTTATCTGCGATGAAACACGTTGATCATTCGCAAACATGCCATCTTCCGCTTTGCCCTCAGTATTACCTATTTTTATGTTCTGTACGGATGTTTCGAAATTCTTTATATGAAAAATAATTGCTGGTTTAAAATAGACCATTTTAACAAAGTAACTATATTTCTTTTTACAAAAAATGCTATTTTTCTATGATGTAAGCAGTTGTGAGGTGGCAGATTTGTAAGGAAGTGTTATTTTATTTAAGAGTCCGTATCCCCTTGTGTGAGAGGAACCCAGAAGGGGTTCACGTTTGTTCTAAAGCACACATCCCTTGCCCCTTCACAGCTCAGCTCCTTTTATCTTAGAAAGAGATGTCCATATAGACATTGTACAGGGTTAATGAAACGAACTTTTCACAAAGACGCTTTTGCAAATGTAGCTGTAAGGTGATATTTGAAAATAACCTGCTCAAAACCAGCCGACAACCTTACAACTATTTTTGCTGCCATATCCTAGAATTACCAAAAAACATAGCTTCATCTCGGTATGTCTGTGGGGATCTCCCCTGAGACCAGACTTTCCTCCCCGCCGCCCCCTGCCCCTTTACGAAATAATTGTATTTTTATCTAGAATGATCCTGAATTATTAGTCTCTGCATAGTTTTTAAAAGTGCCAGAGACATTATGTATATGCCAGTACAAAAGTACTATGAGGCCAATGTATTCACCTGTGTTTACTACTGCGTAGCCTGCACCAATCTGATGCGTTTTTGTGTTTGCCCCTTCTTTCGAAGGAAGGGATCTTGTTAGCTAACACTTCCGGAATGGTTTCTTGTTGCCTTCCTTCCTACTTCCTTCCCTTTTCTTTCCTTCTTTCCCTCTGTTTCTCTCTCTTTGTTTCTCTCTCGTTTTTCCTTTGAGAAACCACCTTATCTCTTTTTAGACGTTTCAGATTCCTAAAATGTGGACTGTTGGGTGGTCTGCAATTTGGCCCGCAAACAACTCTGACTGGCCCGTTTTTATCTGTACCATATGACTTTATTTCATAAGAACTTCATGTCTTTGGACTGTAATAAACAACACAGAATCTAAGTAATTCTGAACAGTCGTTTCAAAGACCCTTGTCTGCACTCTTGGTTCTGACTCTTCCTTCTTTCCAGATTTTGGCCCTTGTGAAAAGCTGTAGTAGGACCTTGCTTTCCCAGCAAATGAGATGGGCCAAGTCTCAGCATTTGGAATGGCAGAAAAATTTTCCCAGGGAACATTTAATGGGGAAGAGGTCAGTGACTCTTACAGTTGGTGAGTCACTCGAGTCATCTGCTAGAACCAGACGAGGGTGGCCCACCTGGAGGTCTCTGTGGGGTGTGCTTCCCCCCTTCCGTTGCAAACGGAAGAATGTATACGTGTGCAGACATACGCACGTAGACACGTGCTATACGTATCTGTGAGCTCCAGTCCGACGTCCTCTTCAGTTTGGTGACCCCATCTGAAAACTTCTTTTAATCAAAATCACTAAATTTTCGCTTATTCCTCAAAAGAAAAGGACCCTGAAGAGAAAAAATAGGGTAACCTACATATATCATGAAGCAAAATAGGGCACTCTTCCCGTTTTTATTCTAAATTGTACCATCGTTCTGATACTATTCTGAATTTAGTTGAAATTATCAATATTTATACTTTGAACCTTAATTTCTGGATTCCAGCCTGTATATAAATCTCTTGGTGTGTGTGGGGGGATAACTTTGGCAATTTGACTTTCAGGCTTGCACATTCTGAGGTAAATAATACATTCTCTAATCCAAAATAGCTTTCCCAGAAGTTTTGAACTTAATGCTAATTATTCTTTTATTATTACTACTTGTCATATATGTAACTCTCCATTATTATTTGTGGCCGGGGGAAAAAAAAAAGTTTTCATATTTTGTGTTTGTCATTGTTTTTCTTGTACGTATGCTAACTGTTGGTGTTTCATAATTTGGGGCTTATAAAATTAAAAGTTCTACCTTTGACCATTTGGACTCAACATTATTTGACGAGTTGCACATGAAATGTATTTGTATTTTCTGATTTACAAAAGAAGGGACAACATGATGGTAACAGAGCTCTAATTACCTGGCTGTGAAGAAAATTTCGAAATTACCGAAAACCAAGTATCTTCATTGTATCATTTTCAACCTTATGTTTCTGCAGGCCGCAGAAAACTGCCCGCCCAGGGGCACAGGTCCCGCGTGTGTCTGCAGAATGCTTTTCTGTGTCGCTTGTCACATGGAATTCTTTAAATGTCCCTGAAAACATACCTGCTGAGATCCTGGTTTCCTTACTCGAATCTCAGGGAGGGTTTTGGTCCATGTGCAGATCCTAAGTTCAGCTTCTTCTCTTCTGTTTGACGGTTGGTTGAAGTGTTGTGGCCAATGGAAGTTCAAACGTGTGAACTCAGATGACTCCGGAACTAGACCCTGACCGCGTTTCTCAGCAGCAGGATGACAGACTCTGGTGGCGGCTTGGCTTCGGGCTTTGACACGACGACTTCCCAGCTCGGAGCAGGAAGGACTGATGGAAAATACGATGAAGGCACCATTTCATCTGTGACCCCCCCAAAGACTGTGTGTGTGTGTGTGTCTTGGCTGTTTTGCTTTGTTTTGTTTTGTTTAAAATGATGAAGTAGGACACAATTAAGTGTCAGGTTAGCAGCTCTTGGGAAGTGACCAGTACAGCCCAGTCCTCACTCCCTAAAGAGCCGAGCTCGGAGAAACCCTCCCCGTTTCCTAACTTCTTGCAGGGTGGTTCCTGCCGTGTTTGGGCCATTTTCTGCCAGATCCGCCTGTGCTCGAGGGAGTGCGTCTCAGGCTGCTCGGCTTGCAGGCCTGGGGCATTTTCGCCTTTGCTTTTTCTTTTGTTTGTATATCTGTTTGTGGGAGGAGAGTTGCTACTCAGGACAGGATTTAAGAGACAGATTCCAAGTGACCTTTAAGAGTCTGCATGGTGGGAGGTCCTGTTCCTGGAGTGTGGGTTGGTCCACTCTGGGACCCACCAAGCGGAGAAGGAGGGGGATGGTAAAATAAGGTTAAAGAGAGACTAGGTCCCCAGCCTTCACACTTTGTTTAAAAAAAAGAAAAGAGTGGTGAAGACTACAGTCCAGATTGAGGCCTCTTCAAAAGGTCAATATGGTCTAGCCAGCTACCCGTTGAAACAGTCCTTGGGTTCATCAGCAGTGCGGAGAGGCGGGCAGAGTGCCTGCAGATTCCTGGCTTTGACTTTTGAGAGCCCCTGTCACAGTTCTGTTTATTAGAGAAGACAGGGAGGTCCTTGTTCTGTGGCCTCTGTGCAGTGACTGAAACTTGAACCCAAAGGCAAGTCCAGGCAGTCCGGACCGGACCGTTCATCCCATTGCCTTGATGGGGGGTGGGGGTGAGGAGGAAGCGCTCCCCACAAGGTAATCATCCCCTTCTCCCTACAGAAGCCCCTCTGCTGGGCTTGCGGCTAAGCCAAAGGAGCGAGACTTCTCTCTCCTGCTACGCTTCACCCCACCCCGTGGCAGGGCCGACATGTGTGACACTCACTGTCACAGAGCAAGAGAGAGACCAAAGCAAGTTCAAGTTGAGAAGCATATGGCAGAAATTAGAAATGAAAACCATATGTCCCAGCCGGGGAGAAAAGCAGTAACCTACAGATTATAAAAATCAATGAATTACTCTCCGCTTGGGTCAGCTGAAATTTGAGCCCTCGCGCTCAGGTCTGTCAGGAAAGCTAAGCAGAGGCATCTCTAAGGGAAAAAGAAAGAACTTCCCAAATGTGGTGAATACAAAGCCCTGTAAGCCCGCGGAAACTCTGTATCTGCTCATTGCTTCGGGCACCGTGAGTACAGAAGGAGGCAGGTGGACAGGATCCCAGGAAAAGACACACGGGTAAGGGCCGATTGCCAGCTGCGGGTCATCGCCCCCAGGTCGGACAGCACCAGAGGCCTTAAGGTGACGAGCGAGAGGAGGAGGCGGTGAAGAGGAGGAACGCCGGGGGAGCACAGATGAATGTTTCAGGGAGCTCTTGCGTCTGCACGATGTAGTTGCAGACGGCCGGTCTGCTCAGTAGCACACAAATTCCGAATAAACACTTTGCATGAAAGTACTTCTGTCTGTTGTCCTCGCCTGTGGGTGCAGGAGCTGCCCGTGAGCCTTCAGGGCTGGTCCCCACATTGGCTGCCGCTCCGATGGTGTCGTAACACCGCGACGGGCCGTCCAAGGACTTCCAGCACCCCTTGGTCCCCACTATTTCCTGGGTGTTGAAGCTCTCCTTCCATCTCCCACAAAGACTCACTACAGGGTAGAAAGAGACCTGTGGTCAATCTGGGGACGAGGTTTGAATTTGGGCTCCATTATTAGCCAAGTGGCCTCGCCGGTGTCCCCGCCCCGGTCTCTGCTTGCCTCATCCGCCTCTCCTACTCCTTGAATATAAGAACCAAACATCTAGAAAGGCCCACATTGTGGGTGTTCAATGAATGGAAAATGGAGGTAGACCTGTACCTTACAGGGTGCGGGGAAAATGCTTGTCTGCGGAGCTTGTAGGTTTGAAAAGCCAGGCAGGCCTTCGTCCTTTTACAGGGATTCACCTCCTTGTTTCCAGCATCCCAGTTCCGGAAGCAGATGCAAATTCGTTATCCCGGCAGGCCCTCGATTTGTTTCTAGTAGCCCAGGAAACCTGGAAGCTGTTGTTTCTGAGTTTTAAAAAATGATTTGGTCCTTCTTTCCAGCTTAAGCTCCTTCTCTTCCCCACTCGCTTCTGCAGACTTGCCCTCATTCCTTGTTTGGCCCCACGTGTGGGGATCTCCACACTCGAGGGTTCCAGGGCCCTCTCAGTAGTCTGAAATTTCGGATCATGTTCAAATGCGGGTTTTAAAGTAAGAGCTATTCCCAGTTGGTTGGTAATTGAATCCACATAAGAAAATAAAACTGAAAAAGAAGTCCCTTGACCAAATCAATGCTCTAAGATGAAACACACAACCTGGGGATCGGGGGACCCGTCCCGGGCCTGACTGCACTAACTAGCTGTGAGTCTGGCCACCTCCCCTGCTCTCTCTGGAACACTTCACAAGTGGAGAAGTGGGATTGAACTAAATTAACCGGTCTCTTCCAACTCTAAGATTATATAGTTATTTTTTTGGCAAAATTAGACGTCCATAGGGTCTTTGCCCCCCCAGAAGGATTCAAGAGTAAAATGATGTGAAAACTACAGCTGTCCGGCCTGAGGACCAGGTCATCGCGGGGGTTGGGAGCCCTGCCATTATTTCTCTCACCAGGGTGGTCTGTTTCCCCGTTCCAGTCACTTATCTTACTCCTCTCCCCCTTGCCGTAGTTCAGAACCAGCCAAGAGACTGACAGTATTGAATTCTCCCAAGCCTATTTTTCTTCTGTTAGAGCCGGGCACTGGGTGTTTATGGGCCTGGCTGGCAGCCCGAAGCATTCATCTCCAGCATCCCCAGAGAGCACGTTTCTCACAGTCGGCTTGCTCTGGGTCCTTTTAAATGCACTTGGGTTTGGAGATGTTTGTGCCTCACCAGCTAAGCTGGCCTTTCTGCTTCTACCCCACACAGGAGTCTTTCCCCAGGTGGTCAGCTCCTGTTCCGCAGGCTGGAAATGCTGCCAGTCACCCCAGCGCTTAGCCTTGGGGGGACAACAGCTCCATGGAAAACTGGGAGCATGCGCCCTCCCCAGGCCCAGTGGACCTCTGGTTTGGTTTCAGCCAGAGAGTCCCGCTGTGCTTCGAGTGAGAAGGTTTCTACCAGATCACAGGGGGACTCCAGTCGCTGCTTCTTTCCGCTCCCTCTGGCCTGCGCCCGCCACACTCCCTGTGGCTGTTTTTACCTAGCCTAACCCTACTGGTGCTTCTCCGCTTCTGATGACAGGGTCAGCCTCTGGAGAGAGAAACTCAAATGTGCAGTTACCTAGTGTTTCTTTTGAATGTTTAAAACAAAATGCTCGGGACACCTGGGTGGCTCAGTTGGTGAAGTGTCTGCCTTCGGCTCGGGCCATGCTCGCAGGGTCCTGGGATGGAGCCCCACATTGGGCTCCCTGCTCGGTGGGGAGTCTGCTTCTCCCTCTGCCGCTTCCGGAACCTGCTTGTGCATGCTCGCTTGCTTTCGTGTGCTCTCCCTATCTCTGACAATAAATAATCTTTAAAAAAAAATAAAATATAAAATGCTCAACACAGGGATGAGGGGAAGACAAGGAAACTACCATTGTGGGGTCCCTCCAGTGTGACAGGTATGTTGCATGCACTAATTTAAGGCATATCACTTTTCGAAAGACAAACAGGTACAGAGAAGAGATGAAAGTTGCAGCACGGGGCTAGCCGTAGAACAGGGATTCAAACCTGAAGTCCATGCTGTTCAGCTTAGCTTGCGGCCTCCCAGGAGGAAGAGGCAATGATCCTCCAGCTAGGAAACCCAAAGGTAACAGCTTACAATACCAAGTGCATTTGTTAAGATCAGATTCAGCTGCTTACATCAGAAAATTAGAAACAACAGTGGCCTAAATGAGATGAAGTTGATTTCTCTCACATTTCAAAGGAGTCGGGAGGCAGGCTGTCCGTGTCAGTAATGCAGGATAGTTGGAAGAAAGGCAGGCAGGGACAAGCCCCATCCCCGCCTCATGCCCTAAAAGGAAACCATCCTTAAAAGGATTTTACACCACCCTGGAAGGAGCCCTCCGCCCTTTCTCATGTGATAAGTAGATGACAAAAGCCTGATTGGGTGACAGGTTCATGGAGGGTTCATCAGATTAAAACAGTCCAGCCAACAAGCCCATCAAAACCCCTAGACTTAGAAACTCCAGGGGCAACCCTCTTGACCCCCCACCACTCAAGGAACTTTGTACTATCACTCAATAAACTTTGGTCTGCTGCCCACCACTCTTCGTCTGGTCTACCTCTTCATTCTTCGAAGTGGTGTAACCAAGAACCACGGGCACCAGAAGAAAAGAAATCCTGCAACATCAGCACCATGGTGATTGGGGAGCCAACTCCTTGTATTTTTCTGTTCCAGCCTCTTTCTCACGGTGGCTTCCATCCTCAAGGTGACTTTATGGTCCAAGATGGCTACTATGGTCCAGCCATCTTGAACACTTTCCAGGTAGCTGACAGGAGGAAGGATGCTCCTTCCAAATGAGTTAGCTTCCTTTAAAAGACTCCCAGGGCATCTTAGGCCCTTTTGTTTATATTCCATTTGCTGGAACTCAGACACATGGTCAAACTAGCTGCAAGGGAGGCTGGGAAATGTAGTTCCTTCTAACTGGGCTCTAACGTGGTTCTGAATAAAATCAAAGTTCTATTAGTAATAAAGAGAAGAACGATCTTTATTGACTGGCAACCAGCAGCCTCTGCCACAGTTAGACCGCCTACAGGCATTGCTAGCCCCAGGATGGATGGGTGCTCGGCAGCCACAATACAGAGCCGTCCTGTGACTTCCAGGTCTCTATGGAAAGCTCTGTGACAGAACTCCACGAACAGCACTGAAGATTTATTCTCATGAAAGATTAAACATGTTGGCACCAATGGAGAGTTTGTAATAGTGCCTTTAGGGAGCAACCATGAAGCCAAAAGGACCAGACATAACTACCCCTGCAGGGCAGTCTTGGGGTCTGATAAATGCAAACCCTTGCGTCCTAGGAGATGCACGCTCAGGTGAAGGAAATGGTTTTGCCATGTCGGCGCTCTTGGTACTTACAACGAGCAAATGTGAGGAGACGTGAATGGCCAACATAGGAGTGGAGATACCAGATTTTGGGTTCTGAGAACAACAGACTGTGTTCGTCCTTGTCCACTCTCCTGTGGACACTCATCACACCTTCTGCCCAGAGACACAGGCTGAACTCTGGACTGTCTTCATTGAGGTCCCAACAGTCCTTAGGAGAAAGCCCCCTGGGGGGCAGCTGGTGGGTGAGCCTGAGGCAGAGGGAGGGCTGGGGGCCATGGCCATGGAGACGGATGGCTCCTTCATCCTTGCTGGAAAGGTCCCAAGAAGGGCTTATGCCAATACTTTCCTGCTCAAGACTCGTGGTTTTAGAAATCTTACAGTTTACCACAAGGGAACCAGAGCAGATCTCTGAGCAGTTCAGATAGCAGGTCTTACAGCAGAATATTCTGTCCTTCTAGTTAATGATCTCAGCCTGTAAACATTGCAAGGAAAGGTCCCTGAACCCCTTTCCTGGTAATGGAGATTTGTATTTATAGACATATCTCTATTGAAGAAGGTGTGCCCCTGAAAGTCTTATATTTTTTATGTCAGACTTCATGACTAAAGGCAAAAATGAAATAGGAGCCCCAAGAGAACACTTAAAGATGTCAGGGGGAGAAAGTTGTGGCAGGTGGCACTGCTCATGTGGTCTAACAGCATGGTGGAGAACATTCCAAAGGGCATAGAAAACTCTCGCTGGTGGGTCTTCCCGAGAGGGCTGGAAATGTTGAGCTCAGATTGGGTGGGTGTGCTAGGCTGAGCAAGGGAGGAGAGGCTATGGGACAGCAGGGAACTATGACCACCGGATTCTGACAAACCTAGGGGACATGCCATTAATTGTTTGAAAGAAAATCCTGTCAGTTAAATTATTACTTGCCTTTGACTATAAGTTCATCCCAATTTCAGAAATGTTAAGATGTGAGACAGGGATGTGCCCACATGGTTGATGAAATGCAGTAATTAACCTTCACTCCCTCTCCCAGGCTTCACAAACACCTCTCTGCCCAGGTGGGGCCTGTGGGGTTGGTTCTGGAATGACCAGACTGAGCTCCAGCAGAACTCAGGCCATCTGCACAAGAAGTGGCCCCCAGAGCTGTGGCTTTCAAAGCTGGGTGTGTATCCCAGTGCCTGCAATTGTTAAAAGAGAAAAAGGGGGGCTGATTTAGGGTGTCTGGTGTGAAAACTAGGACACTTCTTTTTTAAAGAGTGGCCATGTGATTCCCACACCCATCGTCCCGCAGACACTTGGAGAAACTCTTCTGGAGTCTTCAGAAGTGGTTCAATAGGGCAGATACCACAGTTTCTCTCTGTCCTTCCTAGCTTGGAGCCCCTCCTCTTCTCTGGACAAGGTCCATTTGCCCTTCATTTCAGGTCCTGCGACAGCTTCCCTGACATGGCCACGTAAGGGGGTGGCATGGTCTGAAAGTATCCCCCCAAAATCTGTATGTTGAAGCTTATTGGCCAAGATGATGGTATTGGGAGATGGAGCCTTTGGGAGTCGATTGGGTCAGAAGGGTGGAGCCCCCTTGAAGGGGATTTGTGACCTTTATAAAAGAGACCTCAGAGGGCTCCCTTGTGCCTTCTGCCACCTAAGGACACGAGAAGTCTAACACCCAGGAGAGGGCCCTCATCCAACCACACTGGCCCCCTAACCTCAGATTTCCAGCCCCCAGAATTGTAAGAAATCAATTCCTGTTGTTTATAAGGCACCTGTCTGTGGTCCTTTGTGAGAGCAGCCCGAGAGGACGAAGACAGGTTGGGTAGCTCTGGGATGCATTTCTCTTGTAAGGCACTGACCGTGATGACTGATGGAGCATACTTAGAGTGTCAGATGTCACTGTCCCTTCATCCTAGGGGACAAGCTTCTGAGGGTTTATGTCATGTCTGTCTTGGGAATCCACAGGACTGAACACAGTTCCTTGCACATCTTGACGACCTAGGTTATCAATAGACCTTTGGAAGTAAGACGGAAGGGAGGAGGAGAGGCTATTAGGTCCTGTGGTGTACTTTCGGAGAGCAGGGAGTCAACACCATAAAGCAGCCAACATTTAAAACAAGCCTGGGCGTGTTTTCAGCGAGACGTTAACAATTGTTATCTCTGGAGCTGGGATTATGGGTATGGGTGTATGGGGACACACACTGCTTATCTGTTTTCTATACCAAATTGCGATTGCGATTGCGTGGGAAAAGAAGAAAGGGTTTAAAAAGAGAAAGAAGAGACAACGGGCAGTGAATTGAACCGAATCCTGAGGTGGTGGGTGGGGCCGGAGTTGCCCGCATTAACTCAGGGTAATTGGGATTCTAGGATTCGGATGGGGAAGGGGCTTGCTGGGGAGGGACACTCAGGGCGGTGGGGACTTAGCAACACAAAGAAGGTCCCAGCTCTGTCCTGGGGGCGGGGAAGGTGGGCAGAGGACTTGAGCAGACTGCACCCTCCCGCATGGCTCGCTGTG
Organism: Ailuropoda melanoleuca; assembly: GCF_002007445.2. Classification (NCBI taxonomy): domain Eukaryota; kingdom Metazoa; phylum Chordata; class Mammalia; order Carnivora; family Ursidae; genus Ailuropoda; species Ailuropoda melanoleuca. Next base: position 26,630,838 of record NC_048232.1, read on the forward strand.
GAGTCTGTCCTCCCCACACGGCTGGGGCTGGCCCTTCCCTGTCTTGACGGTGGGCCCTGAGAATGCGCCAAGGGAAGGACCCCCTCTGGAGAAAGCCAGCTGATCCCACGTGGCCTCTACCCCAGTTCACTCTCCCCAGGACCCATCCGGTTCCCCTCACATCTGACCTTATGAAAGTCAGCAGAAATGGACTGCCCTGGTCCATCCCCACCCCTCTTGGCGCAGGCCTGCGTTCTTTCAATATGGGGAAATACCTTTTATTACAACTAGGGATAAGATCCAGTGCTGGTCCATGTGATTGTTGCCTGAAATCTAATCACTCGATGAGCCTGTGTCAATAATTGATATTAGATTAATTTCCATTTGAACAGGAGAAAGGGATTTCTTTTGAAATGCCCCTGACAATGAGTTGGAGGCTGGGGAGCCAGCCTCCAAAATGGCCCCAGTAATCTTTGCTCTAAGTTATTCCTGTGCTTATGGAGTCCTCCCCCACATTAAGTAAGGCTGAACTTTGTTACCGAGGGCATGTTGCAAGACTTACGGTGTGCGGATTCTGAAGCTAGGTCATAAAAAACACACTGTGGTGTCCAGCTTGCTCTCTCGGCTGCCTCACTTTGAGGGAAGCCTGCTGCCCTGGCAGGAAGGAAGCCCCTGCGGCCCTGGGGAGGGCATCATGCGGTGGTGAGCTGAGGCCTTTCGTTGACAGCCAGCACCAGCTTGCCTGCCACGGGAGCGAGCAACCTCGGAGGGGACCTTCTCGCCCCAGTGGAGCCTTCCAGAGACGGCAGCTGACATCTTCCAGAGACGGCAGCTGACATCTTGAGCACGGCCTCACCAGAGACCTCGGAGCCACCAAGCTCAGCGGCTCCCACGCGCTGGCAGAAACGATGGGAAAGGGTAAGTGTGTTTGGTTCTTTTCAACTGCTGTGCTGGGAGGTGATTTGTTCAGCAGAAAGAGAACACTGATCCTGGATGTTTGACCTTGAACCTGAGCAAGGAAGTCAGAAAGCAAAGAGAAACTTGTGTTTGCTATCAGGAGAAGACATGTCAGCCTGGGGCCTGGGAGGATTCATTCAGACAGCTCCATAATTTTGCCATGGGGTCTGCTGTTTTGGTCTTCGACTCTGGAAGAACACATGGAAGCAGTCAGGAGAGTCATTTCTGCCTTCGGGAAACCCTACACGCATGAACTTGGACAGAACACTGCATTCGAATCACGGTGGTGTGCTGCACGGCGTCTATCCCTCTTGTTAAATGACTGTCTTTCTTAAAAAGGTCTGTTACATAGAAGATTCCCCGTCGGAGTTACAATTCCACGCATATTATCTCTGGCTCAGATCCAACCCACAGAGGTAAGGCTGTCCCATGAAGAAAAACTAAGCTGAAGTTGGTAGAATTTGTTGTTTCATTTACAATAGACCATTTATTAAGTTTCGGTGCCGCCAGGGGATGGTGCCTGTGGAGGGGTTCGGTTTGTTCTTATCCCAGGGAAGTGTCAAGGTCACAGAACCATTGCATAGATCCTGGTATCGCATACGGTGAGAGAAAACATTTTCTTGCACAAATAAATTGTGGCTTCCCAGAGCAGGTCTCTCTAATATGCCTCGTTCACGGACTATCAGAGACGCTGTGCCAGGCCACCCGTTTGGAGGAGTGACTCTGGGATAAGCCAGGAGTCTCACAGAGTAGGGTCTCCATGGGCAACCCCGTTTTGACAAAGCCGAGCACCTGCCTGGATGGAGAGCCCTGAGCCCAAGGAAACTGGGCCATCCCAGAGCCTCTGCCAAGTGGACCTGCATAGTTCTGCCTTTGCTTGAGTGGCCTTTACAAAGAGTAGCAACTGGTCATAAATAAATCCTCCTGTTCGAAGCTGGTGCAGGGCAAGGGGTCATCCACCAGCGAGGCAGCCAGCACCCACCTCCCCATGGCTCGGTGCCTCCCACCCACTGACTAAGTCCAAGGCACGTTAGAGTCCAAAGGGGTGTAATTGTTCGGATGACAGTTGAACAAATGTTTATTTTCTAATCTCCACTCCCCCCTCCCCAGTGCACACTCTGGGGGCAGAGAATAAATCCCTGCCATTGATTGGAGGCTTGGCCACATGGCCTGCTTTGGCCAATGACGTACCAGCAGATGTGATCTGAGCAAAGACTTGAAATGCGCTCACATGGTTGGGTTTTCCCTCTTGTGCTTCTCCCATTGCCAGAAGAATATGCCCTAAGCAGCCCCTCATTCTGGAAACATGAGAGACATGGAGAGGCCGGCCACCCCAGTCAACCTGAAGACCCACAGCCTGAAGTAAGGTCAGCCCAGCTAACCCACAGACGTGTGAGAAAAACAAATGCTCACTGGGGTATGTTCCTGAAGAGCCTGGGGTCGCTTGTCACACACCACGACAATGGCAGTGCTGCTGCCTGGGACGTGGGCTAATCACGTTTTTTATGTATATACCATTGCATCTGAGGGGGGCGTGTACCTGAGAGGTCAGGGCCTTCGGGAATATCAAGAATCTTCTGGAGACGGTGTGTACTCAAGTGACTGTCTCTCTGCCCTTTGACCTTGCGCCTGCCCTGGAAACGGAAGTGCTAGATTAACCTAGGCCTGCTGCCTTGGGAAGTTTCCCCACGCACCCTCACCCCCATTTGTTCCCGGTGGTCAAGTTGAACTCAGACTTGTCCTCTTACACTTCTTCAAAGGCTAAAAGATGATGAGAGGGCTCCTCTGCTTTTTGTACTCACGAACATTTTTCTAAAATCCTAACATGAGGAGTTGATGTATTCCTTAGTGTACAGATCTCTGGAGCTAGGTTTCTAAAGGGATGGTGACACGGGAGAGAACAGGAAGTGTATTTGAGGTTTGTGGAATCCAAGCTGAAAATAGTTCAATATCAACACTTGCCATTAGCCATCGGGATAAGGGGCTTCCGAGGGGACCGTAGCAAACGGCATACAGGAGTCCCTGCCAGAGAAAAATCCCTTCTGGTAGAGCTGAGCTCGCAGAGGGTGGCTGGTGGGGGGCTCGCAGTCAGTGTGGGACAGCCCTCTGGGAAGGGGCCCGTTCTTCTGAGTGGGAAAGTGGGGGCTCTGTTGGGTCCTTCCAGGGAAGACCAGGGGCGGCCCGGTGCGGCCCTCCCCGAGGAGGTGTCCTGCTGCCCTTTGAACGCTAGAGGGCAGCGTACGTTCATGCCAAGGACAGAGATGCTCGGCGCCCCGGTCCCTCCCGGATGTGACAACGGCTGCAGCTTTTCCTGCCAACAGAGCCCACAGGGCAGCTCATCTACAGATCTAGGCTGAGGAACTTTGCTGAGAGGGGCTGGCGCAGAAGAAAGCCCTTTAAGGGATTCTGCTCCTGGCCCCCCACTTCTTTCGTGGAAGGGAAGCCACAAGCCCTTGGCTGGAAGCATACATGGATGGGCCTTTGATGAACTGGAGTTGTGTGACTTACTCATGTGACCCGAGCATGTCACCACAGACATGGGTCTTGTGAGGATTAAAGAAGACGATGCATGCGAAGGGCTTGTCCCAGTGCCTGTTCAGCCAGTGTTAATCGGCTGTCATACTGGAGGACTGATTGGAAAGAGGCCCCCCGAAGAGACCGAGCCCGCAGGCTGCTGGCCCTGCACAAACCCCTTCCCCTAGGGGGCGCAGCGAGAGCCCCTCCGGGCACCGCATCTGTGGAAGCAGAGACCTCTGTCTCGGGGCCACATGTCCTCTTGAGCCTGGCAAACTTCGCAGCTCCGAGGGAACCCCTCAGGGCAGGACTCCTGAGGACGGAGCAGAGATGGGTGTGTGGGTGTGAGGGTGCCGGCTGACCCCCACCCCACAGGCCTGCTGCTCCCACTCCTTCCAGGCGGCTTCTCCACGGATCCCCCGTGGGGCCCGATGGTTCTGGGTGTCCGGGAGCTCTCTCTTATCCCTCTGACACCCAAGTTGGCAGGCCAGGGCAGCCCCTGGAATCATTCTGACAACCCAGCACAGAGCCTAGTTATTTCGTGCCCGTATCACCTGTTTTCAAATGAGCTCAGCCTTGGAAGCTTCAGAATATTCTAAGGGCAGTGACTGCTGAGCGCTCCCGGGTGTTACAATTTGTAGATTGTAGTGGGGATGAATGAATGAGAGATCATCTTGCCAGTGGCCTGGAGTCGAGACTTCTCAGTGTTAGATGTGGCAGTTCACCAAGCGGCTGGGTGGCTGTGGGCAAATACTTAACCTTCTTCCTACCCCAGGCTCCCAAGCCAGAGATGTGGCAAAAAAAATGGTGATTTCTGTCTCTCCTTCCCTCCCCGCAGGGCAATTGTCAGAGTCAATGAAGCAGGATGTCTGTGCGCTCACCCCTCACACAGCACTTTGCGGGGAGACAACTCTCCACGGGTCTCCTGCCCTGCTGTGCCTTGTGCCCACAGAAGAGCCCGCGGCTTTTGTTCCTGACGTTGCTCGGGACCAGCCTCCCGAGGGTGTGTGCAGAGTGAACAGCCTGGGGAGACAGAGGCCACGCTGTCTCCGCATAAGGCAGGTCTGTTCACTGGGCAGGAGAACGAGGAGAATGCATCCCTCTGGGGCAGGGCCCGGCTGGGTCCTGTCCCGAGCCCTGCACACCGGGCTTCGGGGTTGGGCGTAAGAGACGCTGCTGCCCTGCCCTGCGAGAGCCAAGAGCAGCACGGGCCTGCATCTCCGACCCGAGAGTCCTGTGTCCTCCACCACCACCCGCGGAACCCGCAGGCTCACGGGCCGCTTCCAAGGAAGGCAGCCGTCCCAGCCCCTCCCTGCTCCGAACCAGGGTGAGCCAGAGTGTCCTTTCCAGCCTCCTCGATGCCCTGAGGGCCAGCACGGCAGTGTTTTCAGTCCCATCCTGCAGGTGAGGCACCAGAGGCTCAGCCAGGTGCCACCTGACACCAGGCAGGGGAGACGCTTCCTTCTAGAGCCTAAGTGAAAACAGGACTTGCTCCAAGCCTCTCTTCTCTTCCCAAACCTGCACGGGGCGACTAGAAGTTGCATGTGTGCTTGCTTTTCCTTACTGTCCACTTCCCTACAGAAAACAAGGGGTGGCAGTGGGATTTTGCTCTTGCCCTAGGGGCCAAAGACATGGGGGTTTCCCTCAGCCACCCCTCCAGCACGGTCTCCCTGGCACTGGGGCAGCCACACACCTGGACACCTGTGCTGGGAGGCGGGGCTCTCTCCACCAAGAAAATGCCTTCGGAGCCTGAAAATCGCCCCACACCCCACCCCAGCCTCCGGGCGCAGGGGCGGGGTGGGCCAGGGCGGGGGATGAGCTCAGTAAGGAGAGGAAAGGGCTGTGGCTAGGCCTCCCAGCTTTCTCAGCAACAAAGGAGTTGGCCTGCGGGGCGGGAGGCTCAGTGATAAGAGGCCGCCAGTGCAGGAGAGAGGAGGGGCATCTGTGGAGCACAGCGTGGAGCTCTCCTATTGTGTGTGTCTGTGTGTGTGTCTGTGTGTGTGTGTGGGGGGGGTAAGGATGAGCGTACACACTAGAAAGGGGGAGAGGAAGGACTAGGCATTTGGTATCTGGTGATCACCTCAGGCTTTTGATAGAATAGAACTGATACGATGTGGCCTGGGCTCCATGTTTGTTTGTTGTGTGTTGTTTCAGGCATGAGTGATAGTGATTTTTTCATCGCTCCCCAGCTGATTCTAACACCCTGCAAGGCCTCAGGCCACCCTGTCCAGCGTGCTGACCACAGGCCAGTGTCCATGGAGCCCCTATGATGTGGCCTGTCTCAAGATGTGCTGTAAGTGGACACTACACCCTGATTTGAAGGCTTTATGAAAAACACAAATGTAAAATAGCTCAGCATTTTTGTATTACACATTGAAATATTATTTTCATATACTGGGTTAAATGAAATACATTATTAAAATTAATCGTACCTATTCCTTTAACTTCATTAATCGTACCTGTTCCTTTAACTTCGAAGGTGCTACTAGAGAATTTAAAGTCACCCATGTGGCCTGCATTTGTAGCTCACATTGGATTTCTACCGGATGCTGCCACGCTACAGAAAAGGGGCGGAGATGAAGTGGCTTCCTAATCTCACACACCTGTGGCATGCAGGGCTGGATCTAAGGCACAGCTCTAGGGACATACGCCTGCCCCAGAGTCAGGCGGCCGCACGCTGGCTCAGCATGCAGCCCCATGCGTGAGCCTTTCCGAAGGAAGCTCAGTCTCGAAGCCAGAGACATTCCTGTTGTCCTCATTGCTGGCCCCCTGCGGCAGCTCACACAATGCCTGGCACACAGCAGACCGTCAATTGAGGCAGGTTGTAAAGGGAATCCTCCATGCTTGTTGCCTCTGGATGCGAAGTCCTGGTCCTCCAAAGCCTTGGCAATGCTGTCCCCTGCTGGTTGGTTCCTGCAAATGCTCAGTGAGGTCCCTCCAAAGCAACTCGGGTGCGGGTGTGAGCGCACGTGTGTATGGTGAGTTGCATGTGTGTGTTACACGTGCACAGGTTGTGTATGTGCACTGCATGAGTGTATTACATGCGCTGTGTAGGTTGTGTGAGCGTGCGTTGTCTGTGCATGTACCGTGCCGTACTGTGCGTTGCGGTGAGCGTGTGTTGCGTGGGGGGGCTGACAAGGCGTGTGTGCACAACACTTGCACCTGCTTTAACACTCCAAAGGTGATAGCGTCCCTTAACTTAAGCCTTCCCCACATCCGTGTAGCAGCGGTCCCCAGGGCCAGACACCCTCAGGCGGTTGTGGGAAGAGTCCGCTGCTTACCGATCAGGGGCCCCAGATTTCGTGAAGGTCTGCTGCAGACCTGGGTCTTTCTCCAACACACAGTTGTTTCTATAATTGTACACAAAGGTCCTCTGATGGCCACAAGAAGTCTCAAGTAGGAAAAATTCTAGCTCAGACCCGGCTTTGTGGTTCCCATGGCGCCTGCCTCGCACTGCCCGGCTGCTCTTGGGCCCCAAGGCGCAATTTTCTTGTGGGAAGGGGACAGTGAGTGACGGAGAGCAGAAGCGGGAAGTTGGATTCTCCACACTGGAGAGACCCTTGTCTTGTGCCAGGCAAGAACAAGACGAGACACAAATGTCTAATGGCTGAGCTTCCTGGAGAGAGCAGAACCATGTGGCACAAATACCCACACATTGGCAATGTGTAGAGCAGTGACCGTCCTCACTCCCCTGCCTACAGGCTCATCCGAGTGTGGCGCGTGGAAAACATGGGAGGGGCCCCGGGGACTCAGATGGCCTTCCCTCAGTCCCTTCTGCGAGAGTAGAATGAAATCATATCATCCCTAGAAGCCACACAGGCAGGGACCACCTGTGAATCCGCTTCGAAAACCATCCTCTTTCTCCTCCAACGGGCAGTTAAATTGCGGTTTTGTGGACAGGAATTGAATGACTCATTTGTGGGACCTTATGCAAATCATCTCACTTTCAAGACATGGTTTCCTCATGCTTAAAATGTCCCAACTTTTCTCAGTGGGCTCGCCGATCACTTGAGGTCCTGCATGCTGACGGTCCTCAGTCCTGGCTACACGTGCAGGAAGACTGCTGCCGGGGTGTCCATCCAGACCCCTCCATCAGCACTTCTGGGTGCCTGAGTCAGGCATGAATGTCTGCTCCGGCTGGGCCGGACTTCTGTCCATCACATGATGGACATGTCTCTCCTTCTGCCATCCCCTGGGCACTCCCAGTGGCAGAGGATGGGGCGACAGAGTCAGCTTTGGGAGAATGGTGAGCGGACTCGCTGACGTCTGACTTAACCTGGTCCTGCCTGTGGGAGGAACCGGACCAACGTTCTCCACAGGAAACGCAAGCCTCAGGGCCAGGCTGTGCACCCTCAGCTACTCTGTGGTTATGGGTCCTGCACTCTCCCTCTGCCTCACCCCTGCCCTCCCTCCCTCCACAGCCCCCTTCCTTCGGTGACTCTTTCCGAGGCTGCCCAGGAGGTAAGGGGAGGGCTCATTTCCGCTCCTTCCCTCAGCCGGGCCAGGTGGAGGTGTGTGGACTTCGCTCAGGTACCTGAAGCAAAAACTCACAGCAAGGGAAGCCCCTTTGTTCCTTTTTATTATTTTTCCTGGGCCCTTGTGTTATGCGTACTTAGCTCTGACTAATGGTCAGAGATGGGAAGGGGAGGAAGTTGGGAAGATAACGAATTCCCTCAGCACAGAAATTCTTCAGGGAGGTGGAGAAAATGTCAGCTGCCCGTCCTTGGCATTCCCACAGTCCTAGCGCCGTGCCGGCTTCGGGAACACCCCCAGCGCTGCTAGGGATGTCCCCGAACCCACAAGCTGGTGTGCCCTCATCGCCTCTCAAATGACCTGGGCCCTCAGATGGCTTACTGTCTCCTCCCCCAGCACTGTGGTTTGGGAAAAGTAGATGCCTGTCTTTAAACAATCTTTGGTACCAAATCAAGGAATATGTGGAAAGCAAGTACAATCTAGAGAGGTTATTAAAAAAACACACTATTTGGAGATTAATTAACACATTAAGTGGAGATTCACCACTTCAGAATTTGAACAGGAATTCCTCATTTCGTAAACACGGGTCACTGTTCTCCCACCATGATCTGCTCTCCCTTTCTTTCTGGGTACATGACCCCGAAACTGAAGCCATGTATACACACCCCTGCCTTCCTTGTGGCTGGGTGTGGCCACATAGCTAGTTGTCATCCGTGGAATGCGAACAGAAGAGGTATGCGCCACTCCTGCCTCACTTGCTCAAGAAGGAATTTGCTGCCCTGGACCCTCTTTCCCGTTCAGTGACATCTCATGATCTGGCTGCAGTCTTGCAGCCAAGGACAGCACCCTAGGAGATGGCAGGGTCACGAGACAGGCATCTGGGTCCTTGCCCAGAAGAGTCAAAGCTCTAATCTATTTCGCAGAGCTGGTCTCGCAGTGTGGGGACTATTAATGAGTGGGAAATAGGTATCTGTCTTCCTTAAGGCACCAATGTGGGGCCTCTTTGTTACAAGTCCGTAGCCTTTACCCAAATGCGCTCACTCACCGGGTAAGTTTCATGGACCACATCCCCTACATCGGGGTTCACGCCTCTCGTGGCCATTCATGCCTGTCTTCCCAAGAATGGCAACTTGCATGCCTCTATTTTCAAAATGCCCTGAATTCCACCCATCTTTCTTGTAATCCCAGGAGAAGCAGAGGGTTCTTAAAATGAAATGACATCCTACTTAGAGGTTTGGGTCTGAAGTCAGAGCATAAAGTGCAGATCATGCGGAGCCCACGTCCTCCTTGAAGAGTCTTGTAGGAGCTCTCCATGTCAAGAGCATCTCTCCACAAGCCCACCACGGCCAGCTTTTCATCCACCCCGGATAAAGTGTCTGGGTTGCATTCACAAGTCATATAGTAGAAGAAATATATGTATATATATATATATATATATATATAAAATTTTTTTTTTAGAAGATTTTATTTATTTATTCGACAGATAGAGACAGCCAGCTAGATAGGGAACACAAGCAGGGGGAGTGGGAGAGGAAGAAGCAGGCTCATAGCGGAGGAGCCTGAAGTGGGGCTCGATCCCGTAATGCCGGGAACATGCCCTGAGCCGAAGGCAGACGCTTAACCGCTGTGCCACCCAGGCGCCCCTATAAAATTTATTTTTTAAAGTAATCTCTACACCCAACATGAGGCTTGGACTCATGACCCTGAGATCAAGGATTACATGCTCTTCCAACTGGCCCAGCCAGGCACCCCAAAGAAATGTCTCTGAATCATGTTTAGTGTGACAAGATATGCACAATTTGAGAGGGGCGTGGGTTCTGAGGTAGAAGGAAGGACAGATTCCCATGCTCACTTTCTCGAGGGCCCTGGTTCCCAACCAGAGGCAGTTGTGTCCCTCAGAGGCACATTTGGTGATGTCTGGAGATATTTCTGATTGTTAGAATTGGGAAGGGGGTGCTACTGGCATCTGGTGCGTAGAGGCAGAAATGCCATTAAACATCTTACGATGCACAGAACAGCCCCCTTAGAATTCTCTGGCCCCCAGTGTCTATAATTCTGAGGTTGAAAACCCCTGCTCTATAGCATAGGTTTATTGAGAGGAATGGCAGGTGAAGTTGTACATGAATGTTCCAGAACCCTTCCTAGCCCTTTCCCTGACCTGCACGTGTTTACTTTAGTTTTAATTTGCTTTATCTTGACTAATGTTTTTGCTTTCTAAGTGACATAGATTCCTACTCTCCTGTTGAAAAGAAGCTCTCCTGACCTGCTGCTAGTGGTCAGGGACACCCTACAACAGCCAGTCTCAAAGTGTCTCTCCTTGGTTTTATCCTGGAGTGTTTCAGGAAACACCCTCCTCATGCCAGCCTCTCGCCACATCAGTAGTTGCTTCTGCTCTCCGTGGCCCTTTCTCCAGCCATGCCTTGTAAACTAGCCTCTCTGCTGTCTTCACTGGAGCCATAGCTCTTCTCTAAACCCCTCCACTGGTCCCGCGCATTTCGGTAAGGAGATGCCAGATGTAAACGGACAGCACCCATGTGCTCTGTGGGAGTCTCTCCAGCCCTGCTCTGGGTGGCACACTGGGCAGCAGTCACTGTGGGGGCAAGAAGGGAGGCTTCAGAAAGTTTTAGTGACTGAGGAGCTAAAACAGGCACCTCATTTCACAATTCTTGTGGGTGCCTTTCATGGTGGACAGCCCCAGATATGCCCTTGGACAGAAGGTGAGCCACAGACAAGTCATCTGGCACTATCACAGATAGAACAAGGATGGGAAAAACTAAAAACAAAAAACAAGCTACCATTCACAAGGTTCTGTTGTGCTTGGGATGTTATGCCTGCTGCGTTACATACATTATCTCATTTAACCCACAACCTCATGAATGTTATTCTAGGCACCATGGAAACAACAGAGAACAAAGCAGACAAAAAGTCCCTGCTTCCAGAAGGGCTGCATTCTAGTGAAGAAAATAGACATACAAAATTAGTAAAATATGTAGTACTTTAATTCAATCTTCATCTGTGATAAATGGAAAATTAGGAATAGAACTTCCTTAATATGCTAAGGGGTAACTCTAAAACTACCACCAGCAAACATTCCAATCAATGGTCAAATATTGACGTCTTTCCCTCTGACACGAGGAAGGAAACAAATAAGTCTGCTCTCACCACTTCTATTCATTCTGTTACTGGAGAACCAAGCAGGTACAATAAGACAAGAAAAACAAATTGATAAATAAATAACTTTTATAAGAAATGATACTTTTATTATTGCCAGGCATTATGATTTTGAACATGGTGATTCAACTATTAGGATAAATAAGTGCATTTCTTAAGGTTACTGGATTTTATTTATTTTAAAAACTCAGCTGTATTTATAGCAACGAACAATTAGAAAATTCGATTTAAAATGACATTTACAATAGAATTAAAAAGTCAAATATCTAGGAACTAAAGGTATTCAGTACCTTTATACCAACAACTACAAAATATTGAGAGAAAGTCAAGAAAAACCTAAATAAATGGAGGGACAGCTCATGTCATGTATTGAGACAAAGATTGGCTATCATAAAGACTACAGTTTTCTCCCCAATTCTCCCCAAGCTGAACCAGTAGATTCAATGCAATTCCATTTAAAACACCTGCCATTTTCTGTAGAGATTAGCTGATTCTAAATTTTACATGGAAGTGCAAAGAGCCAAGCATAGCAAAGACAGTTCTGAAGGACAAAGCTGGGAAGTGTGCACTATCAAATATCAAGTTTATTACAATGCTACATAATTAAGAAAATGTGGTGTTGGCCCAAGAAGAAAAAACAGAGCAGAGAAAAAGAATGGGAGGTCCAGAAACAGATCATCACCTACACGGTCACTTGATTTATGACAGTGCAGTGGCAAAGAATGTTCTGACCAATCAATTGTGCCCGGGGGTATTGGATATTCATATAAGGGAGAAATCAATTTTATCCCTCCCTTATGCGATTAATAAAACCAATTCCAGCTGGATTTTAGATTTAATTATGATGGGTACATCATAAAGTTCTACAAGTTAATACAGCAGAATATCTTCATGACTTTGGGTAAGCAAAGTGTCCTTAAGCACACATACACAAAAAACTGACTCAAAAATTTTAAAAAATTGGGATATATTAAAATGAAAAATTTCTGTCCATTAAAAGCTACCACTAAGAACATGAAGAGGCAAGCCACAACGTGGGAGAATATATTTATAATTCATGTCCCAACAAAAAAACTGAGATTTGAAATACATAAACAATTCTTACAAGTCAATAAGAAAAAGGCAGATAACCCAAAGAAATATTACAAAAATATTGAATGCTTACTAGAGGAAAATATCCAAATGGCCATCAACATAGGAAAAGTGTTCAATTTCATCAGTCACTAAAGAAATGCAAATGAAAACCACAATGTCGTATCTATACACTCATACCAGAACGGTACGAATTTTTTTTAAAAGATTGACAATATAAAGTGTTGGTGAGATGCGTAGCAATGCAGACTACTTGCTCTGCCTGTGGTCACGCAAATTGGTGCAACCACCATAGAAAACTGGCTGGAAGTACCTGTTAAAACAACATACAGGAGCCCTATGACCCAGTAATTCCATTCTTCAATCTAAACCCAATACATTGATCAAAAGATGTGTAAGAATAGCCCCAAACTCAGGGCACCTGGGTGTCTCAGTCGGTTAAGTGTCTGCCTTTGGCTCAGGTCGTGATCCCAACATCCTGGGATTGAGCCCCAGGTTGGGCTGTCAGCTCCCCCCGCTCATGCTCTCTCTCTCTCTCTCAAATAAGTAAATAAAATCTTAAAAAAAAAAAGAATAGCCCCAAACTAGAAACAACACAAATGGATACCTAAACTATGTATATCTATACAATGAAATATACACAGCAATGAAGATGAGCAAGCAACCTAGTCCTGTGACAACATGAATGAATCTCACCACACCTACGGGTGTGAGTTTAGAAGCAGGAGGGCCTGGTCTTCTGCAACCACCCACACACCTCTTCCTCTCCGAGCTGTTTGAGGGAAGGGAGTAAAGTCTGATGAGGACTTAAAATCAATCTGCTAACCAAAAATTCTACAAGTGACCATATTCAGAGTTATTTTGGGGGGCAATCGATGCTCTCACGCACAGATGATGAGAGTGTAAATTGGAGGCAATCTGGCAGTAATCCATCACAGGTTGTAGGACACACAACGTCCCATCCAGCAATCAGTTCTAGGAGTGTGTACGTGTGCATACAGACCCACAGATGTGGCTGGAGGGTGTTTATTGCAGCATCCTGAGAGGAAAATAAGCAACAATCTGAATGTCAGTAGGAAATGATTAAGTAAAATACAGAGCATACACAGAATGGAATTTTATACATTATGCGGCCATTTAAAAGGATGAGATGAACTGACGTGGAAATATATTTACAAAAGACATTGTTTTAAAAGATTTATTTATTTAGTTGAGAGAGAGTGAGAGAGCACGTGTGAGCGGGGGAGGGGCAGAAGGAGAGGGAGAGAATCTCAAGCAGACCCCCCGCTGAGTGCACAGCCCTACTCAGAGCTGGATCCGAGATCATGACCTGAGCCAAAACCAAAAGTCGGACACTTAACCGACTGAGCCACCCAGGTGCCCCAAAAGATATTTTGAAGTAAAAAAAATAAGTAATAGAATCAACAGGAGCGATGGTCTGCCTTGGTCATAAGCAAGAATTCTATAATCAGACAGGTGGGGCTCAAACCCTGGCTCTGCCACTTCCCAGCTATGTGACCTAGGACAAGCTGCTTACTCTCTGTGTGCCTTTTCTTCTTCTCTGTATAATGGGGGTACAGATAGTACTTACAGGGCTATTATGAGACTAAAACAAGTTATGCACGTTAAAGACTTACCGTGGTTATACTCCAAAAATGTTAGTTGTTACTGTACATATACTGTATATGTAATGTGTTTATGAAAATCAAGACAATGGTAAACATATGTGTATCGCCACAAATACGTGCTGATACGTTTAAAGAAGAGCTATATAATACTTGCCTCTGTATATGTATTCGTGATGCAGTATTTTTAATGGTACAATGGCAAAGGGTACATTCTCTCAACTAGTCAAGCTGTATAAAGCAGAGAAATCCCCGCAGGTGCTGTCAACCTGGCTTTAGGATACAGTCTGCCGGATGCTCGGAGTTTCTCTCACATTTCTGAAGACACAGCCTTTTTCGCTCCCCACCCCCACCCCCAGCTCCACCTTCCACAGCCCCACCCCCATCGGTGCATGATTAGTAGACAGTGGACAAGGCAGGCAGTCATCCACATACAGTAAGGGGCTTGCACAATTAAAAAGTCAGAGTCTTGCCTCCTCTCTTCCTCCTCTTCCTGCAGTCTTTCCCACTCTGTCTCCCTGCCCTGGGACTCTGTTTCTTTTCCCTATAGAAAACCTCCTGCAGTTAAGTTTTTAATAGACTCACTCATAATGAATTCAATATAGGCTGACAAATTTTCATATTTGTTTCCAGAAGTGTTTACCTTGTTCCATGAATAGAAGAGAAGACTTATACACCCAAATAAGACTCAGTAATTGCACAGCAGCAGAGAGCCATGGTGTGAGTCTCTTCCTTCTAATGGGTGGACAGCATGCTTCCACGTGTGAGGCCCCCTCCATCAGGAGAGTTGGGCCCTCTATGGCAACCAGAGCCTGCTCTGATGATGCATGTTAATACATCAGGCCTGCTGGTAAGCCCAGAAGTCATGGGATTTGGAAGTGAGGCCTGGATTCTATCTTGATTGACTCTGGGATATCCAGAATTATGGTTTTAACTCCAGACCTTAGAAAATGGGGATGATAACAGTTCTTGACTATTATAAAATTTATGACATTTGACTCAGAAAGTACCTTAGACTTAAAGTCTCTCAATGTGTTAAAATAGTTTAATGTTTTCCCTTTCATGTATAGTTATTTAATCACCTAGTATTTTTGCTTACAAATAAGAGATAATTCACTTTCTCTTTCTTTTTTCTTATTTCTACCTCTAATCAGGAAAACATTCACTGAATATTGCAAGAGAGCATCATTATGAAGCAGGACTGATTTTTTTTTTAAGATTTTATTTATTTATTTATTTGACAGAGACAGACAGCCAGCAAGAGAGGGAACAGAAGCACGGTGAGTGGGAGAGGAAGAAGCAGGCTCTTAGCAGAGGAGCCTGATGTGGGGCTCGATCCCATAACGCCAGGATCACGCCCTGCGCTGAAGGCAGCCGCTTAACTGCTGTGCCACCCAGGCGCCCCAGGACTGATTTTAAACATAAAATTATCACTTCTTAACTACAATCAAACAAACATGTTGCCCTGAAAGCAACCAAGCATCTTCTCCAATAACACTGGAATGTTCTGGAAGTCCCAGGGGTTAAGGAGTCTAAACTAGTACTGAAGCCTCAAAGAGGACTATCAAGTAACTCCCTTAGAGATAAATAATACTCACTTAAATGTTTACCTTTCACACATACTTGTGGGAATATTTATTACTTGAGTTTGACTCACTGGTTCAAGCCTCAATTGTGAGAAAGTTCTTAAAAAGCCTAACAATCCGGTTCCCACGAAGTTTTTAATAGGGTACCACAAATAAGGCAGGAGATGCTAGTAGTCAGTGCTGCATGGACGAAGAGAGAGCAGTTAGGGACATCTGGGGGGCAATGATACTTCTGCTTTGTCTTGAAAGCTAGATAGCATCACATGAACAAAAAGCTGTTAAGCAATGTGAGGAAAGATGGAAACAAGAAATGCACAGAGCCTCCAGGGCAGTCTTTCTCCGTTGGCTGGCTTTCTACTTCCACCTCCAGTTGAATAGTCCATTGGTTAACGGTGGGGGGGGTGCGGTGTAGTTGGAGCGTAAGCAATGGAAGGAGGAAGTTACCAGAAATACACTGAGCTAGATGTTGTGCTGGGGATCTGCCCCCAGTACACTAGGGTTTTATACAGAGGTAGCAAGTAGCCACGGAAGATTTATCTTATTATTTTCATCATGATAAGTGTACTTCTTAATCCCCATCACCTATTTCACCCATTCCCCCCACCCACCTCCCTCTGGTAACCATCTGTTCTCTACAGTTAAGGGTCTGTTTCTTGGTTTCTCTCTCTTTTTTTTCCTCTTTGCTCATTTGTTTTGTTTCTTAAATTCCACATATGAGTGAGATAATATGGTATTTGTCTTTCTCTGATGGATTTATTTTGTTTAGCATAATACTCTCTAGCTCAATCCATGTTGTTGCAAATGGCAAGATTTCATTCATTTTTATGGCTGAATAATATTTCATTATATATGTGTATGTGTGTGTGTATATGCCACATCGTATATGGATATATATTCCACATCATATATATATATTCCACATCTTATATATACGAATATTTCATTATATGTGTGTGTGTGTGTGTGTGTGTGTGTGTGTGTGTATGCCATATCTTCTTTATCCTTTCATCTATCGATGGACACCTGGGCTACTTCCATAGCTTGGCTATTGTAAATAATGCTGCAATAAATATAGGGGTGCACTTTGGATTAGTGTTGTTATATTTTTGGGTAACTACTCAGTAGTGCGATGACTGGGTCATAGAGTAGTTCCATTTTTAATTTTTTGAGGGAAATCCATACTATTTTCCACAGTGGCTGCAACCAGTTGGCATTTCCACCGAAAGTGCATGAGGGTCCCTTTTTCTCCACATCCTTGCCAACATTTGCTGTTTCGCTGTGGAAGATTTTTGAACAAGTGAGTTACTTGATCAAAATAACATTTGAAAAATACTAGTCAAGCAACAGGAACTCTCATTCATTGCTGGTGGAATACCAAATCGTAGAGCCACTATGAAAGACAGTTTGGCAGATTTTTACAAAATTAAACACACTCTAACTATACAATCAAGCAATTGGGCTCCGTGGTATTTCAACTCATTGGTATTTTCAATTCATTTGGTATCCACCCGCACAAAATTCTGCACACAAATTCATAATTGCCAAAACTTGGAAGCACTCCATGGATAGGTGAGTGGATAAACAGCGCATTCACGCAATGAAATATTATTCAGTGATAAAAATAAGCTCTTAAGCCATGAAAAGACATGGAGGAATCTTAAATGCCTATTATTAAGTGAAAGAAGCCGATCTGAAAGTCTACAACCTGTATGATTCCAATAACATAACATTCGGAGAAAGGCAAAACTGTAGAGACGTAAGATCAGTGGTTGCCAGGGGTGGGACAAGGGAGGTATTACCAGATGGAGCACAGAGGATTTTTCAGGCTGTGAAGCTAATCTATACGGTAATGTAATGGTGGATACATCTCATTATACATTTGTCAAAATCCATACAATGTACAGCACAGAGAGTGAACTCTAATGTGAACTATGGACTTCAATAATATATCAAAATTGACTCAAAAAAAGTTAACTGAAAAATTTAACTTGGGAATGCTTGGGAATGAGGTTGGCCAGGCTTGAAATACAACGTTGAAATGGGATTTGAAAAGCAGAAATGGATGTAATAATAACCTGGTGTGCTTTCAGTGGATTCAAATTCTCTTGGGGTTGGGTCATGGGACCCATGCTGTCACGAAATTATTCCAGATGATTGAAATGACCAGCCCATGTGGGAGTTCCTGGTCTTGAGGTTCTTAAGGTGTCTGTGACTGTGCAGTTCAGCCCCAAGAGTAGTCACCAGAAAGGTAATGTTTCCTCACTTGGATTTTAAAAAGCCACTTGCAAGCATTCTCCCATTTCAAGTAGATCTTTCTGATATTTAGATAAAGATATTGAGTAGATAAAATATTTGCCTAAAATCATTCTGTGAGTCAATGGCCAATGGACTCCACCTTCTCTTCTCATTCAAGCTTCTACCTCTGGGTGGATTAGCCTGTTGGGCACGCAGCCTTTCTTCTGCAGGGTTGCCTGTCCCCACTCCCCCCTGCAGTGCTCTGTGTTGGGCCAGGGGTACAGGAAGTTTCTGGGTGAGATTGGTAAATGCTATTTCCAATTCCTTTTTGTACAGGTGCCCTGGGTTTAACGTCAAGACCTTTCACCAGTGCAATGTAGACTCTTGCTACTCAAAATATGACCTCGAGCGCCAATGTCATTTGGGAACTTGTTAGAAAGTCTCTTTAGTCCCACCCCAGCCTTAATGAATCTGCACTGTCACAAAATCCCTGAATGCTTCATTTGCATTCTAGAGCCCCCCTCTGCCTGCCAGGCTCACCTGCTTTTCTTTCCCAGCTTTGTGCCTTGGCTCCCCATCCTGCCTGTGGGCTCCACTGCCATCTCCCAGGCTTGGCCTGGGTCTCTGGATGTCCACCTCTGTGCCATGAACCCCATCACCATCACCATTTTTCTGCTTATCTGCCTATGGAGACCCACATGGTTATGGGGACAACCAAAAAGAAGCCGGGAGTCATCACAGAAGAAAACCGGTCTGCTAGTTTATGCTCATGGTTTTCTTTTCCTTCTTTCCTTCCCTCCTTCCCTCCCTCCCTCCCTTCTTTCTCTTATTCTTTTTCTTTTTTTCTTTCTTTCTCTCTCTCTTTCTTTCTTTCTTTCTTTCTTTCTTTCTTTCTTTCTCTTTTTTCTTTCTTTCTCTCTCTCTCTCAGTTCTCTAAGTGTGTTCTCTGCACCAACAGCATCAGCATCACCTGGGAATTTGTCAGAAATGCAAATTCTGGGGCCCCAGCCTAGGAGGAGGGATGAGCAGCCTAGGGCTGGGGCCCAGCAGCCTGTGCTTTAACAAGCCAGTTCTCTTCCTTGCTCTTCAGGAGAGGCTCTGTGTGGAGCTGCTTCTCCTTAGTAAGGAGCCCCCCACAGCTGAAATCAGCAGCTTTCTTCAAGTGTCATAAGCGCTCTCTTGATTCTCATCTGTCCCCATGTGTTTATTGATTCGGGAAACAAAATAAAAGATACATGAATGGCTATCGAACTAGCAGATCATGGTATCTTGAGTAGGCTGATGGTTCTGTGGCAATTAAAATACAGTGCAGTGTATTTCCGTCATCTGATTATTGATCCGTGAGGCTGAGGAGCCATTTCGGTCCATTGTGTGAACCCAGCTCCTTCTGCTGCAATAGCAGGTGATCCTGTACTCCAGATAATTATAGACCCTCCTCCCCACACGGCCCTCACCCCATGTGGTGGGAAAATGATTATCTGGTTGAAAAATTTGAGAAAAAGAAATCAGATTCAGAAGCAATTTTTTGTGTGCAAAAGATTTCAGTTTCAAAAATCCATTTCCTTCCAGGAATGAAAGCCATCATTTTTTTTTAAGTCAGAGATGAGCAGTGAAAGAGTATTTAAAAAGTGGCTCAGCACTTAAATTTTATGTTCTAGCACTTAAGCTCAGCACGTAAAACAAAGCAGAGGTGCAAAATTCCATGTAAATGTGTTTCAAAACTTACTGTTCACCTTGATATTTCAGGCCAAGTTCATTGTCATAAGTAACAGGGAGAGATTGTTGGGTCCCGGAAATGAAACTGAGCCCTCGGGATAATTAAGGCCTGCTCTTACAGATAGAAATCTGTGCCTGTGTCCTGGGTCTTGGGGGCAAGCTCTTCCTTGTGAGGCCAGGGAGCCCACATGGCTCCTCTTGCCTCCTGCTCTGTGACAATTGACTTGCCATGTCCTACTTCTGGGCCCTTCCGCCCTCCTCACCCCAGTATGCCCTCCTCTCTCTCTGGCCAATTCCTACTTATCCTTCAAGTCTCTGTTGGTAAGTCATCTCACAGAGGAACTCCATGACCACCAGACTAGTTTCTCTCCCTAGCACAGTTGCCCCATGGTTCCCCGACCTTCTTTCCTAACACAGCATGTGATTTACTTCAAAATCCATCAGCAGAGACAGCTTGGACTAATTTGTTCTCATTAGTTGAAAGACTGGCGCCTAAGCAGATACAATCATCTAACACATTAGAAAAATAATCTGAATTAAAAATAAGCAAAGGGCCTGAACGGATATATTTCCAAAGAAGACACTTGGACGGCCAGTAAGTTCAATGGAAAGATGCTCAACATCACTCATCATCAGGGAAAGACAAATCAAAACCACAAGGAACTAGCACTCACACCTGTTAGGATGGCTAGTATCAAACAGACAAGAGATAAATGTTGGCCAGGACATGGGGAAAAGTGGACCCATGGAAATGTAAATTGGTGCACTCACTGTAGAAAACAGTATGGAGGTTCCTTTAAATATTAAAAACAGAACTACTATATTATCCAGTAATTCCATCTCTGGGTATCTATCCAAAGGAAAAGAAACCAGTATCTTGAAGAGACGGGGGCACTCTCACATTCACTGAAGCATTATTAACCAGAGCTAAGATACAGAAACGACCTGGGCGTCTGTCAATGAATGAAGAACAAAGATGTAGTATATATACACCATGGAATATTATCCAGCCAGAAAAAAGGGGAAGCCTGCCATTTGTGACATATGGATGAAACTGGAAGGCATTCTATTAAGAGAATAAGCCAGAGAAGGAAAATACTGATCTCCCTTCTAAGTATAGTCTAAAGAAGTCAAACTCATGGAAACGGAGCCTAGAACGGTGGTTGCCAGGGGCTGGGAGTGGAGGCTAGGGAAACCATAGGGATGTTGGCAATGGGGACAGACTTTTAGTTTTCAGATGAATAGGTCTGTGAATCTAACGTACGGCATGGTGACTGTAGTCAATAACACTGTACTGTAGATTTGAGACTTGCTGGGAGAGTAGATCTTTCATGTCCTCACCGCACGCACACATACGTGATGTGAGGTGATGGATGTGTTAACTTGATTATGATAATCATTTCATAATGTATACATATATAAAATCACATTGTACACCTTAAATATATAAATTTTGTCAATTATACTTCAATAAAGTGGGGGAAAAGAAAGCCATGGTCTAAAGGTGACCACTGCAAGCTCTTGTTATCTCTTCCTGATCAACTGTTCATGCTTTCCTTTAGCATTTGATCTCCAGAAATTGGGTTCTTAATGTTGAAAATAATGGACTGTCGACTCGTGTGTTAAATGTTAGCAATAAACCCTCATTCGTGAAATGAAAGGAGGTCAAGATAGGTGAGCTACGTGGATAGGAAAAATATTTTAGAAAACTCCTCACCTTGTAAAAGGGAGGTCCGTACTCAGGGATGGTTCTGTGGCTTGGCCGCAACGATCTTGTTTCTGATGGACTTTTGGGGGGACATTTTTGTTGCCTGAAGCTCACAGATTCTGTCCATAGAAAGTGCTCTTCTCTGGAGCAAGCTTTTCACGCAAGGGGACACAAGGATATCTAAACAGGCAATGGAAGAACCTTCAAGTTTTCAAATCAGTTATCTAAACCATTTGGGGTCTGCATGCTAACAAACATGTGTTGAATACATGTCTCCGCACTGGGTAAAATTCGGTCAAAGGCTTGCTTTTACGATAAGCCGGTTGAGAGGTGGAGAGGATTGCCAAGTCTCCAGCACCCTGAATTTCTTGAAGGCTGCAGTGACCGAGCAGGAGGAAGCCAGGCATTGTGCAAGCCCTGATTGTGATCACCCCTGCCTTACATCTGGTTGTTCCTGGCCAAGAGTCAGGCAGGGCAAGGACCACTTATTAAGCAGCAAAGAAGCTTCTGGAATGGATGGCCAGAGTGTTCAGGCTTGCCAGTAGAGCTACATGAAGATAGCCCAGGAACCCGAAGAAAGAAAACATAAACGACATAGGAAGCCTAAGTATGAGAATACACGTGCCCAGAAAATACTGTGTTTTAGGTAATTTTGCAGAAAAGAACGTTGGCAGGTAGAAAACCAACTAGAGTTTTCATATGCTGACTTTTAAAAATTGAAATCATTTTTCTTTCGCGTGTTGGTCCTTATTTTCTGTAATTTAAAATTCTCTACTTCCATAATGATTGGAGATTCTGTGAGAATATGGGGAGGGGGACAGATAGTTTCGGTATTTTTAAATTACCGAATTCATTGTAAAGTTACCCCATAGCTCAGTGTCTGCCATTTCTTTGTGCTTCCGTGTCAGCAGGGTACAGAACACAGCGTGTGTAAGGAATTAAAACCAAACCAAAAACAAAAAATAGGACAAAACCCCCTCCCAGTCCAGACGTGATACGTATGTGCTAGACTGAACTGAGGGCGGCCCAGAATCCCTTCCTTCCGCTCCGTATTGTCTTCATCCATCATCAGGCATGCGCTGAACCTCTTGTCAGAGCCAAAAGCTCTTCAGACGAGCTACTGATTACCCAGGGAGGATGATTTTTTCGGTCCCGTGGCTCACTTCTTTCAACCAACTAGGACTTGAAGGCTAATGAGTATTGCTCTAGATTCGGGTCTGAAGTCCCTCTGCACGATTTGGTAGCACCCGGCCACATGTGGTTCTTGAAATGTGGCCGGTCCCCACTGAGATGTGCTCTGTGTACATATACATACTGGGTTTCAAAGACTTTGGATGGGAAAAAAAAAAAAAAGAATTGAACATATCTCTGTTATGACGTTTTTCAATCACATGTTAAAATACTGTTTTGGAAACATAGGGTCAAATAAAACATGTTTAAATTTAAGTTTACCTGCTGCTTGTTGCTTTTTTAATGGAAATAAGAGGAGATTTTAAATTACACGGGAGGTTTGCTTTTGTGACTTGCATCATATTCCTGTTGGAGAGCATTGCTCCAAAGAAAAGTTCTGTTGGAAAAGTGGCAGGTGAAATGAAGCTGGGGTTATCTGGGCTGTAGGAGGAGTCATTGCTGGTGCTTGGCCCTGGCCGTCCAGGGTTCCCGCTAAGATGTGCCTCTGGACCTCTGGACCTGGGTAACTCAGGCCAGGTCTAAAGTCCTGCCCTTCTGCTTAGCCCCATTTTTTTCAGGCCTCTGTTCAGTGCCAGGTGACGGCCAGCTAACCTGCTGAATTAATCTTTGTGAATGAGTGACAGGTGGGTTCATGACCTACCCCTCTCCATGCCCCAGTTCTGAAATTCTGCATGGTCTTTGTGAATATACATGACGATTTATCGCCCCTTCATTCAACAAATACCCACTGACTACAGACTGTGTGTCATACACACTGCTAGTCCCCAGGCCGGAGACACCGTCTTCTGAAAGAGAGACAGAGAGAGACGGACAGAATTTCAGTGCAGGGAGCAAGATTCTGGAGCAGTGGAGTAGCGATCCAAATATGTGAATGGATTTGGAATAGGGAAGATAATACGAATCGATGTTCAGACAGGCCCAGGGAGCTTTCACAGGGGAGGTAGAATTTGAGAAGCGTTTTGAATAGTGAGTAAAGAATCTCTAGGGGGAGAAGTGAGGAAAGAGCCTTCTACGTGCTCTTTTGGGAATCCTGTCGGGATGGAGAGGGTTCTCTTCTCTCTCTCTCTCTGTTCCCTTGGGTTCCTGATTCGATGTGAATATGATGTTCATCGCCCTCTGGCTGCCTCACTAGTTCCTACTAATGAAATACTCCATGTAGCACGCAGCTCTGCCTACGCTAACGCTGACCGCTGACCGGGGCTTCCTCTCTCCCCTCGGGAGCCATTCGCTTCTCTTGCACACATGGAGTTGGACTTCTCTTCTCCCCTTTCATTCTGCTTAGTAAGCAGACCCTGACTAACAACACCTGCATCCTATTCACTCTGCAACCCGAGCCAAAGGGTAGAGACGCTTGTCTTTGCGGGGGGGGGGGCGGGTGCTGGGCGCAGCGTGAGGGCAGCCAGCTTCTCTTCCTCCTCATTTCCTATCAAGGGGGGGCCCTGGGAGGTTTCACAGAGACTCGTGTCACCCTTGCACAGATACTGCTGCTGTCATTGGTCGACACGGATATCCTAGCCAGGGCGACTCGTGGCCAGCCCCTCGGTGGCCCCTGCGTCCTTGCTCCTTCCCTTTTAGTCCAACAAAAAGCGCACTCCTCATTACGAGCGGTCCTATCTTCATAAGGTGGCTTTTGGAACCCAAGAGAAAGCAAAAACAAACAGTTTCCTTCCCAAATGGAGCACTTAGAACACTGACATCCGCAAAGCATTATTCACCATGTATAAAGACGGGAGCTGTTGCCTCAATAAACCCCTAGTTTGGGAACGGGATCCTCCACATTGACACCGATAGCCTCGGAGTCACTGTTAGCGGACCCAGGCTCGGCGTACGCGTGTACACGGTAGCCGGGTAAGTCCATACCACGACCTCATTATTTCTGGTATTTCAAAAAGGTAGTGGGGAGAGCTTCTTCACAGAAACGTTAACATCACCAGTCCTATGAGCCAGATCATATTTGTTCTTCTCTAGACAAACACTTAAGTCACATTTCCATCCCTTTCTCCAGCTGGGCATGTGCGACATCCGATCAGCTCCCTGCTGACTGATAGCCTGGACAGGGACCCCAGGGCTAGCAGCTGAGCACTTCGGCCAGGGGGCCGCACGTCCGCATGTGAATGTGAATTTCTTCCTCGAGAGATACTAAATAATGCTAATGCTTAGCTGCCGAGCACACACGGGTCCTGAGCACGGTGCTAAGTGCTTTACGGATGCCTCGTCTATGCTCCACCTTTTGAGGTACTTCGTAAGTAGCAGAGTGCAAGTAAAAACACTCTCCATCGATGGATGAATGGGTAAACAATGGGGTCTATACACACAATGGAATGTTATGCAGCCTTTAAGTGGAAGGAAATTCTGACGTATGTTACACATGGATGGGCCTCAAAGACATTTTGTGAAGCAAAGAGTTGCAAAAAGACGAATACTATATGATTGCTCTTGTATGAGGCACCTAGAGTGGTCAGACTCATAGACAGAAAGCAGAATGCTGGTGTCAGGGGCTGGGGAAAGGAAAATGGGGAGTTAATGTCTAAGGGGGATGGAATTTCAGCTGGGGAAGAGGAGAAAGTTCTGGAGATGGACAGAAGTCATGGTAGCAGAACAATGCAAATAACGCCACTTAAAATACTGTCATGTGAGAAACTGATAATGCAAGGAGACAATCTTCTTCTGTCAGTTGGGGAATTCCTATCCAAAAATTTCTTTTTATTTTTTGAAAATGTACTGTCTTTAGATTTAACACTTAACAGCAGAGATGGTTTTTGTGAACTACCTATATAATATTTTTCCCAATGTCCTAAAAAAAAAAAAGAAATTTCTTTCTTCTGTTTATCATTATATATTTCATTTGCCTCTTACGTGATAGGGAAGCTTCCTCCCCCTCACCCCCTGAATGTCTCTCTCTTGGGTTTACTACCACTCCTTTCTCAGGAACTCCAAAGAAAAAGATTCCAACTTGTCTGGGCTGAAGTAAAGTGGCGTCGTGCCCATACCTGCAGGGCCTACACATCTGAGAATCTGGAGTCCCTTCCACTGCAGACGCTGCAGGACTGAACCAACCCTGCTGAGGACGAGTGACAGGTTTCATCACGCTGTGGGGATTTAAAATACGGCCTTGTGTGGGGGCCTCTTCCTGACATTCTTCACGATGAAGACCATTCCTAAAAATAGAAAGCCCTAGTCATTGCCAAAAGTGGCTTATCGTCTTCGGAGATGTTTTACGCTTTGCGTTGGTGATAATTAGTTGTTATTTATTAATAATTTGTTAATGTTCTTTGCTATCTGTAAGTGCCTTGATCAGCTTATTTCATCCCCACAGCTTAATGGGGTGCATGGACCATGACATGCCAGTTTTACCACGTTGAGGGGTGAGAAAAATAAGACCAAAGAGATAAAGGGATTTGCCGAAGGCCGTGACTCTGACACTTCAGTATGTTTCACGGTCACCTCGAAGGCTTCTTAAAACAGTGTGCTGGGCCCCACTCGTAAAGCTTCTGATTCACGAGGTCTGTGGCCAGCCTGAGAACGTGCATTTCTCACAAGCTACGAGGTGACGGTGATGCTGTTGCTGCCGCCTGGCAGGGGTCACACTGTGAGAAGCCCTGGCCTACGGTCACAGAGTGGGTGGGTGGCAGAACCAGGCCGTGTGCCTTCCACTCCCAGTCCTACACGCCAGCCGGTGGTGGTATATGGAGAAGGAGTGGTGCCGCTCATAAGTCGGATTCCACAAACCATTCCCCCAAGAAGTGTCATCATTCACAGTCAGGCAACCATTGCATGAGCCTTGAAGGCAGGACTCACGTTGTTCACCCCTTTCCCTCCAAGCTTCCGGCGCAGTAAGCCACAGGTGGCTGTTGCTTGATAACGCACATATAATTTGCCGAGAGAAATAATTCACCCAGTCCATCTATTGATTTCTAGGGTGTGCTTTACAAATGGGAAAACCAATGAGCCACGTGGGCCTTGCACTGCACCCTCACCTGCTTGAATGTTCTTCATTATCATGGAGCCCACTTGATGAATTGAACGCCTCCCTTTCTTCTGCCGCAACACAGAAGCCTCTGCTCCTGGAAACGAAATCTATAGCAGAACACCCTAACACCCGTAAATCTCCTTCTCGTGCATCGGGCCTGCAGGCTGCATTGGCTATGAAGCTGGGCAGGGTCTGCTGCTGTTCGCAAGGCCAACAACAATCCGGAGGCTGCTCACTGTCATCAGGGCGTTGGGGAGGGGCCGAGAGGCTCTCTGGCTCCGAACAGCCACATCTGCTCCGAATTAATGTGGGGCCAGATGATGTCACAGGATCTGCTGGGTTCCTGGGAGGGTTTTCTCCATCTCTCTCTCTCTCTCACGCACACACACAGAGGCACTACTTTACTTGTTCAAACTTCCAGATGAATATATATCCTCAATGACACAAATCATTTTAGCTCTTCTTGTTTTAACCATGTGGAAGTATGAGTTTCAGTTTTCTGGCAAACACAAATATTTAAATATTCGTGTGTGTGTGTGTATTTGTTTGATGTGAGGAAGAGGTCCACTGAGGCCTCGGGATCTGGCAGGAAGAGGATCAACTGCTTCAGGCCTGAATTCCGGGCTCCACTGGCCTGGCTGACGAGGTCTGACTCTACCCTCACGGGCCCACAGGCCTCCGAAGCTGCATGTCTAAATTGACAGGGCGCCATTTTAATTATTTATGTGTTTTTACTTTCTCAGGCTCTGCCAGTAACAATGGGAAGCTCTCTGGTTTATATCAACAAAACAGAACAGTGAAAACTCCATTTCTGAAGCATCTGAAGGAGACGAAAAATGGAGTTTCTAAAAGTCTGTTTAGCAATTGGAGTTTTTGCTAACAGTTACGCTTCAGAGAGAAGAGAGGAAATGTGTCTGCGCCCCGGGACAGTGTGGGGCACGCCCAAGAGCGAATGAGTGAACTTGAATTTGTGGCTATGAGTTTGTGCCGCTCTCTTGGACCCTGAGGGAAAAGGGAAATTCAGTAATAATGATTCCATTTTTATTTAAAGTTGTGACATTCTGTTCATCATGGATTCTTCTGCCTTATTTTTTATTTTTATGGATGTTGTATTAATTAGAGATTTTGGGTGCCCCCTGAAATTCTGCACTTGAGGTGAATGCCTCACTCTCCTGACACAAACTTTGAGTTTGTGTACAATTCTCAGACAGCCACAAGCCTGAAAACCTAGGTTACTGAAGAAGGTCTAAGGTAATGATTTGGTGAAATGGGTAATTTTGGGGGGACAATACAAGCCAAATTTATGGAGAGCTTTGTATCTGCTGGATACATCTCATGCTTTCTCTTGTTTTATAAGCCCCGTAAGAGTAGGCACCATCTGATTATTCCCATTCTATTCTTCAAAACAAGGACAGTCCCTACTACCTAGTAGATATTCAATAAATATTTGTTGGAACATCCCTGTGAAATTAGTGTTATTTTCTTCATTTCACAAAAGACGGAACTAAGATTTTGGAGGAATCTGATAATGGCCTAAATTCACACAGCTGATGAGTGATGAAGCCCAGACATCCACACCAAGCCCTGTGCTCTCCACAGATGACCTCTCTGTGGTCACATACAGCTGAGGAGCCTATCCCTCAAAGTTTCCCATTGCCCGTAGGAGTTGATGATTGTTACTTCTCGGGAAATCAACTAAAATAACTTCGTGACTGGATGCATTTTTTTTCTTGTTTAAGACTTACTTTTTAAAGTAAGCATTTTAAAATTCCTCGTAGCTGTCAATCCCACTATTTTATTTTGAGAATGCTTTCAAGCCTGACCTATTCAGCCTGCTGTTAATTGTAGCAAAGATGTCAAGATAGCTAACAGACACAGACAAGGGTATGCCTCTGTTTCCCACCGGGGAGGCAGCTGGGAGCTTCTGAGAGCCATGGGTGGTACCCTCTATTAAGTGCCAGTGCCTACTAGCCACCGAGACTTTGTAGGATCTGGTCAAAGTATCCTAAGTATATTCATTCAGAGTATCAATCTAAGATAAAATGCCAGGACCAGTGGCCTTCATGTTCTATTTTTATCAATCCTATAGCACAACAATACATAGAATATAACTGGTTGTACCCATCTAGCCACAGCACTTCTCTTGTCTAGGAAGATTGGCAATTGCCTTTACCTTGAAGGCAGAAATGAGAGAGGAGCCGTGAAGCTCTCAGGATGGCCAAAGCCAGAGAGAAAACAGCAGGAAATTCAGCTTTCACCAACAGGAAGCATAATGATCTAGCATGGGGATTAGCAAGCTTTTCTGTAAAATAATAAGTATTTTAAGCTTTGCAAGCCCTATGGTCTTAGTTACAACTACTCAACTCACTGGGTGAAAGCAGCCATAAACAATATGGAAATAAGGGGGGTGTGGCTGTGTTCCAATAAAACTTGATTCACAAAAGTAGGCAGCGGGCCAGCTTTGACCCACAGGTGAGCTGTGCTTTGCCAGATCTTGCTCTAGATTGCTGTTTCCCTTTACTTAATGACGCTATGTTAATTAATCTCTATACCTCCAAACAAAGCACATGGACCGTAACAAGAGCAATGAGGGTTGATACTTGCAGCACACTCGCTATTGACTGAGCATATATGCGACGACTCTCTCTTGGGCCCGCAGAAACGTGCAACCAGCCAGTCCCCTCCATCTTGTTTGACACCCTTATTCCAAGCCCATCCTCTCACTTGGACTCTTACAATGGAGTTCTAACTGGGCATCCCTTCCTCCAGTCCCGCCCTGGACAATCGACTTCTACGCAGAAGCCAGAGTGGTCTTTTAAAAACGTAAATCACATCATATCCTCTTTGATGACTTGCAGCTTCTCTTAGGATAAAAACCCAAGTCTGCCCCTGTGACCCACAGAACACAGCAGGGCCTGGCCCAGCTCCTTTGGCCCGTCTCCTGCTGCCTCCTCAACCGCCGGATTCTGGGCAATTGGCCTTTTTAAAGCCACTTGACTCACTGGCTCCTTGCTGCCTCAGGCCTTCCCACAGCAGTTTCTTCTTTCTGGACTCCTCCCCAACCCCCATCCCTCTTTCCTCTTGGTGAATCCCCCACATCCATCTCAAGTATCTCTTTCTGAGGGAGCCTTTCCTGATTCCCAGGTGAGGTTGGGACCCCGTTAGTCTGCTTATTCAGCTCCCCAGAGTTTTCCTTTGTAGTGCTCATTTCCCTTGATGAATGATTTCTCCTTCATCTGTCAGATGAACGGCTCCTGTTAGACCATCAGCTCCATGAGGGCAATGACACTGACTGTCTTATTCAAGCTATGTCCCCAGCACCTAGCAAAGAGACTGGCACACAGTGGGTGCTCCATAGATACTTCATTAAGGCCCATGGAAACAAATCAAGGCATGATGTATCCGATGGAATAGGCCCCTCCCCCAAGGCATCATCATTAGCTAGGTTAATGGAAAGGAAGGAGTCACAAGGATGTAAGGTGACCAAGAACCTGAGAGTGTCATTCAGCTAAGAGAGAGGTGGGGAATGGGTGACAGATGCATGTAGAAGGAAGGATAGCTATAAATCTCAGGCCAAGGGAGCAAGCAGGACCGCCCAGGAGAGCAAAGGAGCAAGCGGCCTGGTCAGGACAGGGAAGTGGACATCTGGGTCAAAATAGACAGTGTCTACAAAGACACATGTTACCACAGTCCAGTTCAAAGTTTTCTTCTTCTTGTTCCCTAACCTAGCTGGTTAAGATCAAAAGGCTAATGCCCAACTCCTGCATATGCTGTGTGCCGAAAAGCCACTCGGGCTTTTTGCCCCTCTTGACGACATTTTTAAAAACCCACTGGATGGCCTAACAATTGAATACAAGCCTACAGTTGAGGTTCTAACAGAAGTTTGTTGTACACAGAATAATGAAGTTTAAAAACTACTTTTCCTCCCTTCTCTGCCATGTGGAGTCAACACAGGGTTGAAGGCATGAGATCCAGAGGCCGACTTCCTCAGTATGGATCTCAACTCCACGGCCTATAGCTGTTGATCTGGTGAAAGTTCCAGAAACATACTATGTCCCATCATCTCCATCTACAACATGGGAGCAATCAGAGTGCCTATCTCAAAGAGCAGTTGTGTGGATTATATGGTACAATCCATAGAAAGAGTGACACAGGCCTAGTACATTATACACACAGTAACAGCATCACTATGATGACATCAGATCAGACTGTGGGGTCATCCTGGCTTCAAAAGACTGAAATGATCTACAGGCCATCCTAAAATCTGAAACTTCTTTTCTCATTCAGGGGTGAGGTGGTTCTTGGGATCCTGGCGTGGAATGTATCTCCTGGCTCACCCTGGTGTAGGACTGTGACCAGACAGGGCCAGGGGAATGGGATTTGGTGAAAATGGATACAACCATCTCCCTGCCACTGAATTGTCAGCTTCCACAGTCCAGAAGAAACCGCTCCTCCTCCCGGGACTAAATCACAGGCTTCCTTTTAGGTTCTCTCAAAAGGACACAATAACAAAGCATGGGGGGTGGAGGGACACTTCTTTGATCTCTGTCCCATCCATTCTTCTCCAAATCACAGAACCAGGACCTCCTGCCAATTTCTGATCTTTTGTCCCAAGTCGATTCATGAACACTCACACATTACTTTGAAGATAAAAGCACCACATCAGTGCACCATGATACCACTATTATTTTAATAAGAGGAGCCTGCACATGTCTCTTTGACATATGAGCTGTTCAAAATATTTGTCCAGTTCTTCTGTTCAGCTGCATGGGAAAAGCACTGCCTCGCCTCTCGTGTATACTCCAACATCTACCACTATGTGGAATGAGCATTGCTTTCATAAAAATGTTGGCCTTTTCTCCAACAAAAGAAATGGATGTTTCTCTTGGGGATACCTCTCTGTTAGCCAAAACTCAAGTAATTATTTTCAGAGATATGTGTATTTTAAATGTCTAATTTATCGCCATGCTTACCAAGGCCAATAAAATGTACTATAATAGTCACAACGCCAACAAAGTTGAGAAGAAATTGAGAAGAAATGTGTGTGTACATAATGATGGATTTATAAGCAAACAGAAAAATGGATTCTACTTGAAGAAGAGGAAGAGAAGAAAACATTTTATTCTCTAGATCTACCCCAATGATTATTTTATACCAGACTCAAAAGAGGCTCTCTGGTGAGAGCATATTCCACCAGGTCCTGGCACATGGCCCTGGCCACCCCCACCAGCCCTCTGCAGGTGTTACCAACATCTCACATGCTCTCAGCTGCTCAGATTCATTGGCAGCAGAGCACCAGAGGCAGCACCAGAGCTGACCCGTGTGCCGACGGCCGGGGCTGGGCAGGGAACCAAGAAGGGCTGCTGGAGTTGGTGAGGGGCCACGAGCTGGAGGCTGGAAGCACAGAGTCTCTCATAAACCCGGGACCTATGACTGGGGCCTAGGAGTGGCCCTCACACCTGCCACAGGCTGCAGGTTTGTTCCTTGATTTCCACTCCAAGCCTGAGCATGACACTCAGGTGAGCCTGGCTTTGCCTGTCAGCCATGATGGAGTCCATGGTGTGGCCTCACGGCCTTGCCTCAGAGAAGATACTACTCCATTCTGTAGGAGGAAGTCACATTTCCAGTAGCCAGGGCTCCTCCTCTGTCTTGGGCTGAAATCCTTAGGGTGTTGGCTTGAACCATTTTCCTGATTCCTGTTTCATTCAAATGTTTCCCTAGAAGTCCATCTGGCTTTCCACAGACCTGACTCTCTGGGGTTAGCCAGGGGCTCTGACCTGGCTGGCTCTGTCAACTGCCCTTGGACCCCCAGAGCTCCACTAGCCCACGGCACCGTCCCTACCCCTCAAGTCCCCAGGCACCCACTGCCTGTCCAGTATCTGGAATCTGTCGCCCATTGCCTTGTGGCATCTCTGGCATTCTTGGGTCCGTATTGTAACTCAACTTTTCGTTTCTGACTTGTTTTCTCAACTAATTAGTGCAGAGCAGGAAAGGAAGAAGCAATCTGGTGAGATCCACCCAGAGAAATTCTGATCCCGGGATGCCTGCCCGGCACTGGCAGCCACTCCAAGTCAGTCAGCACCCCACTGGGCTCGGTTTCTCTGACATATGTTAGACTAGACACATCTTAGAATAGTTTAACATCCCCAAAGGCAAGAATATGTTCCAGAATAGTACCTCAAATACCTCCTGAGGGAGAGGGTCTCCACTCGTAGCAAAACTAACGAACTCATTCAAAGGTCTCTGATCTCTCACTAGAGTAGTCCCTGGCTGTCACAGAGGTGCCCCTCCTATCCCTCCTCTCACTGGCAATGCGGACTGATGGAGAAAACTGAAGCCCTGACTTCAGGACGTGGGCATTTGTGGACTCCATCTGAGCCGCGGCATTTCCGTGAGGAGTTCCAGGGAGTGACAGAAACATTCTTCCCTGGGACCAAGTGTCCTGTTTTACTGATGATTTCCAGAAGGTGCCAACCTCACTTTGGGCATGACTTACTCTTCAATATGGCGCCGGTTCCGGAGGCCCTGGGGGGCTGTGCCTCCCTCTGCGCCCGCCCCCGGGCCGGGCTGTCTGCGCGGCCTGCGGCAGCCTCTCTGCAGCTGTGAAATTGCACCCCTGCCTCTCGCAGCGATCTTCCAGGGATCGGACTGTTTGCGCACAGCCTAGACTGACAGAGGCTGGATCCCTTTCTATCAGGGCAAATTCGGCCCCGTGCAGCAGCGGGCCTTGCTGGTGTTTTGAGCACAGGACAGGAAATCCATAACATTCACAGGTCGGGCCAAGCGAGCGGCGTGTGTCCCAGTCCCCATATGGCGCAGCCTGAGAACGCCGTTCCTCCTCTTGCAGATCGCTGGAGCAGCCCATGAACACAGACTTTCGTCCATGTATAATTGATGACATAATAAAAGCGGCTCTGGCTGCAGGAGGAAATATGATACGGCATAAATCACCCTGCCAGGGCGCAAATGAAATTGAGATCCAAAATTTAAAAATAACGACTGCCCTTTCGCTCATTAAATCCTCATGTGATAAGGAATTCTTCCCATGTCTCAAACCTCTGGTGGGAAGGGGGAAAAGCACCCTGTTCTGCCCAGGGGATCACGAGCACGGGGAAGAAGGGAGGAAATTTCTGTTTGTAGGGACACCCTGCTGGTGAATCCTCCTTGTAATCCTCCCAACAAGCTGATGGGGCAGCCCTCATTTGACAAAATGGGAAACTGAGACAGAGAACTAAGAAATTTGTCTGCGGTCATGCTGCCAAGGGATGCACGGGGAATTCTGATCTGAATCTTAAACGTGGGGCCCCCTTCTAACATCACAAGATAGAAATGAGACAGGAGGACAGGGAGTCCCACTGCTGAGAGGCACAGGCAGGCAGAGGCTGGGGGCAGCCCCGGGACGGCAGGGAGGGGGCTGGGAAAGTAGCAGACCTGGGAACTGGCAGTGCCTGCACAGTCTGACATGCAGGTGGGGGCTCTGGCATCAGAGTGGAACTGGGAACTTCATACTTGCTGAGGAAAATGTGTAACTGCATCCTGAAATGAAAGCATCCTCTCTGACGGGGCAATATGCATATTATCATGCCCAGAGATGGTCTTCCTTAGCTCCTTTTCCCTCCCGTGGTGCCTGACCGAAGACTTTGCACGGAGTAGGTGTCCAGTAAGTATTCGTGAATGTCTTATTGAGTCCAGGATGACAGCCATCATCCTTTCCGTGCCCGCATGCTGCTTCCCCGCCCTCATTTTGGTGTTCTTACCGAGCTAAAGCTGTGTCCAAATGAACAGCTCACTTTACACCAATGACATCTATGGAGACAGTGTCGTTGGAACGAGTCTCTCAATCCCTTCTCTGAGTGTGAACTTCTGAGAAGTTGTCTCTTGGATGCTTCCAGCAAGGACTCTAAAGCCATCCAGATTGTGTGCATTGCACAAATACTGCTTATTCTTCTTCGGACTTTTTCCCCTTTAAATCCCTTCCTTCCTTGGACATATTCATCTCTTATATAATACATCACTGAGACAGAAGAATGAGGGGGCTTGACAACTGTTTCACACGAAGTGAGAGAGGATGCCCCATTTTGCAAGGATGAAGACAAGAAGTGTCCCCCTGGGACTAGGGTTTGGGCCCCCGATGGGCTGCCCGTGGACCCTTATCCTGCAGCTCTGTGGGAGTCAGAGCCCTGCCTGGCCTCACCTGCGTGGGTGGCCCAGCGACCCCAGCACTGACTGTCTGAGCAGCATCTGCCTTCCCTGAGTGTGATGGCACAGGAGGGCCCCGCACACAAGGAAAGAGGGAGAAGGGTCTTAGCTCCTTACAGACCACGGGGTCATGTTGTGCAGAAGATGAAGAGAAATAACTCCATTGGATGTAACCTCAGTCGGATCATGCCAGAAGTCCCTAGGCATTCAAAAGAAAAGTTTCCAATTCGAAGCAAGTGTTTTCCCTCTTATTAAATAAGCCCAGGTAATCATGGCTAAGTTCACGGCCAGGTTCATGTCCAAGCAGCTGCTCATTTCCAGTGCCAGCAGCACCTGGCAAGGACAGCAGGAGATGGGCCCGAGGAGGCAGACCCACCAGGCTCCGTGCCTGGAGATTCTGTGAGTCCTTTCCAGAAGCATAGAGAAAAGGAGAGGCTGAGGGGCATGAGAAAGGAACTTTAATATGAAAGAATAGCTTGTCGTATTACTTCTGTGGTGGCTGCCATTATACATTGTACTTTCCACATGTCTTTGGGGTTCTGGGACCCAGTTCCAATGTAGGGGTGGAGTTTCCCCCATGCCACCAAGGAGCAATTCTCCAACACCAGCTGGATGTCCTACAATTAAACTTGACTCTGACGCTGTCTACCCAGAAGTCGCATCAGCTATCACAGAGTAAGGGTTCTGTCCTACAAGACTGCCCGGCCCGCCTCAGACACCAGTGGCAAGCTCTGGCTATCACCCGGGCTTCTGAGAGAGCAGCTATGGATCAGAGATGCCAGTAACCTTCTGCTTAGGTTCACTGAATTTGCTAGAGCACACAGAATTCGGAGAAACATTTTACTTACTAGATCACCTGTTTCTTATGAAAGGATAGAACTCAAGAATAGCCAGATGGAGGAAACGCACAGGAGAAGGTCTGGGGGAAGGGGTGCAGAGATTCCATGCCCTCTCTGAGCACCCCAATCTCTCTACATCTCCAGTGTTCACCAACCCAGAAGCTCCCAAACCCTTTCCTTTTGTGTTTTTAAGGAAGCTTTATTACACAGGCATAATTGGTTAAATCACTGACCATTCTCCTGCCCCTCACTCCTCTAAGGAGGGCATAGGGTGGGACTGTAAGTTCCAACCCTCTAATCACTTGGCTGGCAACCAGTCTCATCCTTAGGTGCTTTCCAAAATCATCTCATTAGCATAACAAAATAGACACCTTTAAACTCTCATCACTTAGGAAGTTCCAATTCCTGTGAGTCAGGAACCACGGACAAAGACCAAAACCCAAGTATGTATGAGAAATACATATTTGGTATCTAAATGATATGTATTTTCCTACAGTCACAATACTGCAAAATGGCTCAAGCTGTACAATCTACTTTAAAAGAGGCCAACCACCAACCTCTGGGGATTCAGAGATTTTCCAAGGCATATGTGGACACGATAGGTTTAAGGGAATCAATTTCTAGATTCTCAACCTCCAAATGTACTCCTTTCTGAAATATTTGCAAGAGAACAATCTCTTGGTGGAAACATCAAGCCAGTTCTATTGTCTACCTCCCTGTCACAAACACCCTTCTCCCACTTGATAAGAGAAATCCATGCCTTTCCTTAGCTCACCTACTACTACAGTGCTAGACTAGGGGGTATCTGTCACTTGTTGCTGCATGAATAATTACTTCAAACTTAGTGGCTTACCACAATACACATTTATGATATCCTGGTTTCTGTGGGTCAGGAGTCCAGGTGTGGCTTGGGTGGGTCCTTTGCTTCAGGGTCTCTCAGAGACTGCACTCAAAGGGTCTTCTGGGGTTAGGGTCTCATCTGAGGCTCAAATGGGGAAGGATCTGCCTCCTAGCTCATATGGTTTTGGTCAAGATTGGATTCCTTGTGGGCTGTCAGAATGAGGGCCTCGGCTCCCAGCTGGCTGTCAGCTGCAGGATCCTCTAAGTTCTTGGCCACATGGGCTTCTTCACATGGTGGCTTACTTCATCAAAGCCAGCAAGGAAGCGAGTCAAGAGTGTCTGCTAGGAAGACGGAAGTTACAAGCTTATATTACAATCACAAAAGTGATGTCCTATTCACCCTTGGCATGTTTTGTGCGTTAGAAGCAAGTCACAGATTCTTCCCACATTCTGTGTGTGGATACCAAGAGGTGGGTATAAGAGGAGACCATCTTAGGGTCCATCTACTACAGCAGGGTACCAAAAACGGGATCGTTAGAAGTATTGGTATCAGCAAGATATCTCATAATCAAAGCATCATGACACCCCCTAACCATCTCATTAAAGATAGATTACCGACAAAAAATTTTTAATATTTAATAATTATTTTCATCACAGTTTATTGTAATGTATTTGTTTTGAACAAATGTGGACTGATATTAAAATAACAAAATCTGGAAAAAATATTTTTAATTTCCATTTTTATACATTTTCTGTGGCAGAGAAGTATGATGGGCAAGCAACAGAAGATTTTCAATAATAAAAGTATATATTCTTGAAATAAATTCCTGTGTGGAAGAGGGAATGGGAAAGCAATTTAAAGATAATACTTTCCAACGGCTAAAGAAGAGGATGTTGATGTATTTTTAAATGGATGATACTGGACATGAAATCACTAGAGTATTTACCTTCCATTAGATATATCTGAAAGAGTGATGAAACCTTTTTATTTTAAAATACCAACATTTGCATTATGCCGGAAATTCTATCTTTTGCAGCTATTTAAACTTAATGAAGAAAAAAAATGTAGATGTCAGCTTAAAAATGTGCAAGGGGGAACACTTTTAGGGTGTAAGTTAGTAAAATGCCTGGAAGACAATGGTTGCTTTACAGAGATCAGGGTTACTGGATCTGAGATACAAAAGAATGAGACCCATCGTTGCCATGGTATCTTATTAAGAATAACTCCCAGGATTTTATATCAAATTAACACATATTTTTGCATAGTCTTCAACTTAACACATTGCATGTGTTCTTCCAAAGCAAGATGAACCTCTCAGTTCTGCTCGTTTCCAACTTCTTGATCTCATGCTGTTTGGGATTCAGGCGGTCTGAGGTGAGGGTGGGGACATTAATTGGGCTCTGCTTTAATTCAGCCACAACTGAATATATTATATATATATATATATATATATATCAATGGATTTATAACGTACACCTATTTTGGGCAGATCAGACACGTGTTTGGCTGTCCTCTTTAAAAATACTTATGATAATCTTGATTAACCACAAAGGAGTCATGGCAAATTTTCCAATACCCAGTTTTTTAGCAAATCGGTGGGCTGTTGGCACACAGCTATGTGTACTGTAATGTCAGACCAGGGCTGGGTGCCCTGAGCACGTTCTGCTCGTGTTTTAAATAAAGTGGACAATGGTTTGTAAAAAAGGAATCTGGAGGCTGTGGTTTCCTCTTGGCTGCTACGCCTCATTCCTGGGCTCCTATCAGAGGGAGGAGAGGCAAGAAGGCTCAAGTGACAGAGCCCAAGGCCAAGGCTGCCTGCTGGCCCTCCAACAGCGCTCTGTTTGTTACTTGAGCTGCAACAGCTGCGGGACTTGTCCACACCCACCCAGGGCATGTGACTTAGATTCGTCTAGACTACACTTTGATCTGCTCTCAGCATTTACACGGTTGGCAAGTGGAACCACAGCCAGATTAATACCCTCCAAACAAAGGGCTATGGGAGGCAAATCTCTTTCTTTTCCCCCCGATTTCATTGAGAAATAATTGACCTACATCACCGTATGAATTTAAGCCGTGCAGCGTAATGGTTTGATTTACACACATTGTGAGTATCATAATAGGTTCAGCTAACATCCATGTTCTCAGATAGACAAAATATAAAGAAAAGAAAGAAAAAAGGAAAAAAAAATTTTCTCCTTGTGAGGAGAACTCTTGGGATCACCTCTCTTAACAACTTCCCTGTCTGTCACAGGGCGGTGGTAGCTACGGTCATCACGGTGTACGTGCCATCCCCAGTGCTTACCTGTAAGTGGAAGTGTGTACCTTTTCACCACTTCCTCCAATCCCCCTGCCCCACCCTCCATCTCCGATAACTGCAAGTCTGATCTCATTTTCTATGAGTTTGTTTTAGATTCCCCATATAAGTGAAATCGTACAGCATTTGTCTTTTTCTGTCTATTTCACTTATAACATAATGCCTTCAAGGTCCATCCTTGTTGTCACAAATGGTAGGATCTCCTCATTTTTTATGGCTGAGTAATATTCCTGTGTGTGTGTGTGTGTGTGTGTGTGTGTGTGTGTGTGCATGTATCACAGCTTCAAACTTCAGGGGTCAGAAAATCCCACACAGTACTACTAATCTCTCAGCATTTTGAATGTCATCCTTTTCATATGCCCCTTGGCTGGCAGCCAAGCGGCTTTGTACCCATCACCTTTCAATATATTCATCTGCTAGCAGTACTCAGTAAGGGCCAGCTTCAAGTCCATGTTTCTGAGAAAGAAGGAAAAGAAAAGAAAATCACACTGTACACCATGCAGGACAGATGCTGACAAAACTGCGTAGTGTATAATGTCTCCCAGAACAGAGATCTGTGCTCCGGGAGACAAACAAGCAAAATCCACAGAACCTTGGTTTCCTTGTCTCTACAACAGGAATCATGATACTCCGTAACCCTTCAGGGATGAGACCTGTCACAACGCATAGCTTACAGGTGGATTGGAAAGAAACGTGGAAGGTGCTAAGACTTTAGAGTATTAAGATGTAGTGAAATGTCACCATTAAAACCAATCTTGCACAGAGCTTTCAATATCCTCAGCTATTATGACTTTGCCTTAGAAGTGGGCAATGGCTTCTATCCAGTTCTCAAATTATTCCCCCACTTCCAGCTGTTCAATCCCCCTCATCATTGCTCCACATCGGGAAGAATAATTCTGGGCACTTGTCCATGGGAAATTCTCCCTTTCCCTCTACCCGGCCTCCCAAGAAAGTGTACGTGTGTGTGTGTGTGTGTGTGTGTGTGTGTGTGTGCGCGCGTATGTGTGTGGAGTGCCATGTCCCACCCCAATACATCTAATTTCCATTCTTTCCCAAAAGGAAAAGACCTGGACTTGGGGAGAACATTCCTGTCCACACTGGCCAGGATACTTGCATGTTATACGGAGCGTCTCTTCTCTGGCCTTTCCCCCATGGAGTAAAGATGACTTCCCCAGCACTATCACTTCCCTGGAGAAGACTCACAAAGCCCCACGGGCCACAGTTGGAGAAGACCATGGCCCATAGTTCGGAATGAGTAGTTTCCGTCCAACAGGGCATTGGCATGGGTTATAATGGATTACAGGATTTACACCTATTCCTCACAGACAGGCCCCAAGCCACCAGGAGTGCGGATTCTCAGACCCTAAGAGGGATTTTGGTTTGGCTCAATTGCTCAGTGTAATGGCTCAGTGAGCTTTCCAGGTGCTGTCACAGGAGTTTCTCAAGAAACAGAAACCACAAGTCATGTTGAATGTATCATATCCAGCACATTTATCCTCAACTGGACATAAACCTGATGTCTCGGCCAAGTTTTTCTATACAACCACAATGTTTCATGGGGAAACAAAAGTTCACTTGGTGAGTGGGGCAAAGGCTCCATACTATGGTTTCTAATAAAGGTCAAAGGTCTGGGAGAGATTTGGGTGAAGTCAGCTAAGGTTCTTTGCTCTGCTTGGACCTGGAGCTAGCTGGGGTTTCGGACTTCAAGATGAAACTTTTGCTCAGCAACAAGGCTTATTATGTGTCATTTAGAAACTAGTCTTCATACCCAGAGGCCCCTTTAGCATGCGTGTTGCTTGAAATGTTCTAAAAGCCACAGGGAACATTTTTCCAGTGAATCACAATCTGTCTGGGATGTCAGAGAAATCGGTCAAATAAGCCTCAATTTTTCCTTGGACCATTTGGACAATTCAGATAACAATGTACTGTGGCTGCCATCCATGTTTTTTCAGACCTAAAGATGAATTTGTTATTTGAATGTGGTGGAGTCGGGAAGTGAAAGTATGCAAAGGTAAACGAAAAAGGGAATGACTTTAGCAAACAGACCTGGGCTACATTTTCAAAGTGATTTTTCCAAGATTCACTGATCCTGTGCCCAAATCCTACCATAGGAGAAATGTCGGCATTCCTTTGCCAAATGGCGTCTGGATTCCTGTACCACGGCCAAAGGAAGAGGCTAATTAGCTCAGGAGTACCTTTCAGGCTGAGAATCAAAACAGCCAAGGGCAAAGAATGATAAACAGCCACATCGAATTGCAGGCTCCCGTGCTAGAACCCACAGTGTGGCCTGTGGCATTCACAGTTCTTCACACCTCATCGAAGCCAGACGAACAGTAGCTGCCATTCAGACCAAGCCTTGTTTGCACAGAGCCTGCCTGTGGCTGGTTTCATTTGGCCCAGTCCGAGAAACCTAAACAGCTGGTTCTCTACTCCGAACTCCCTGTGCGTGGAAAGCGACTGTCTTCCAACTGGAGAGAAATCAGTGCATGGAAGACCCAATAGTGACAGTTCGGGGTAGCAGCTGGCCTGACACTCATCCGTACACTGTGACAGAATGAACTGTCAAGCATGTTCAGAATATGGGCACAAGTTGAGGGCGAGGGGGTTTTTCTGAAGCTCTTACACGATTTTCCAGTGTTTTTGCAAATATCCCTGGAAGTAGCAAGAAACGTTGAAGACTGGTTAGTGGTTCTTCTCCATATGCCAAATCAGGTCTGTTTTATTAGGACTGTGCCTTCTATATGTTTGTTAGGGAAAGATCACAAGTTAGGCTCGGAAATTTCTCTAAGCCAGGGTAAAAAGCTGCTGTGTCTAGAAGGTAAAGGTTGCCTCATTGGCTCAGGACAGGCACAGATATTAGGGAGAGAGGAAGGCACATCGCCCACGGGGCTTGGGATCAGGACAACCAAATATCCCCATCTGCCTCAAGACTCAGGAGAGCCCCAGGATGTGTGCCTTTTGGTGCTAAAACCAAGAGAGCTCAGGCAACCCAGGATAGGCTGGTTAGCCTCTCACCCTGGCGTGGAGCACTGTGTCTCCACTCAGCAGGCTGACTGTCTCTGGGCCTCACGTGTATTTCAGAGCCGCAGCTGCAGGTGCTGACCTTGTAGTTCCTGCAAGTTCTTGACCCTGCAAGCTGCTGGCTCAATGTTTACAAAACCCAGTCAAAGCCACAGGGTGTGGGAGACTGAAAGGACAGCAAAGGGAAAGGGGGACACTTTCACATGGAAATCCGAGCAGAAGCCGTGGCTTTGACTGCAGGCTGCAGCTACAAGGAGAGGGATCGGTGAGGGAACCTGCCCACAAAAGGCCTTGTGAAACAGGGCT
This sequence comes from Ailuropoda melanoleuca, assembly GCF_002007445.2. Classification (NCBI taxonomy): domain Eukaryota; kingdom Metazoa; phylum Chordata; class Mammalia; order Carnivora; family Ursidae; genus Ailuropoda; species Ailuropoda melanoleuca. The sequence goes on from NC_048232.1 coordinate 26,672,575, forward strand.
CAGGTCATCTACCTGAAATAGGCCCAGTGAATCATGCTGGATGCCTCCTGGGCACCGACGAGATGGCAACAGCTGGCGTCCCCTCGCAGGGCAGTCTGCATTGCGCGAGCAAGCTTCTGTGTCTGGCTAGCTTGCTTGGACCTTCTTGGTCAGCTCACCAGAAAAATCCTCAGACTGATTGTTAGCCATCAAAGCCTGTGGCGTGGACCTCAGACCTGATAAGGCAGCTGTCATGGTATCCTTTTCCCTGGTGGTGCAGGTGAGAACCAGGCACCCCTCCCTTTCATAACCAGCGATCCAACATAGCTGTCCTTGTGCTGGGACATTCTGTCCTGTGTCAACAGAGCCCTTCATCTCAGCACAGTGACTTTTGCTCAGCAGAGGGACTTTTGCTACCCTATTCTAGGAATACGACATAATTCCGCCAGCCCCCACAGAGTCATCCTCCTTGGAAGGGTGACAATCACTAAGGCTTCCCAGGCAAAAGAAAGCTGCCTCCTGGCAAGACGTGTCTGTCTCAGACTCTCTGTGGGGTCACTGCCCTTCCTTCTACCACACTGATAAGGAGGCTGAAAGATCATCCTCCATCTTTACTTGTAAATTTTTTCTTGCAAATAACCTGAGAGAATTTTCCAGACGTCTTAGAGAAGGTGAAAGACTTCACAACACCACAGTGTTTCAGCTGGCACGCATCTGAGGCTGAGACAGACCCAAGCAAACTTGTTTTTAAAAAAGATGGAAAAATATTCCATGCTCATGGATTGGAAGAATTAACATAGTTAAAATGTCCATACTACCCAGAGCAATCTACACTTTCAATGCTATCCCGATCAAAATACCGAGGACATTTTTCAAAGAACTGGAACAAATAGTCCTTAAATTTGTATGGAACCAGAAAAGGCCC